>NC_056574.1:36364626-36642047 GCF_018340385.1 Cyprinus carpio
CTCCATAGCCTCTCTTTCTGGAACAGAAAGTGAACATAACTTGCCCTTAGGCGGAGACGTACCCGGCAATAATCAGGATAAGTGCTTCTTTACCCGTTGATGCTGTTCACCGTTGTCAATACAAGGTGCGCGGGGATCGTCATCTTCCCCAAAGAACCGCCCCGCTGGAAGAGGAAGGCGAATGAACCCCTTTAGAAGAAATCAAATATATTTCTCCGCGACCTCTCTTTCTGGAACAGAAAGTGAATATAACTTGCCCCGTAGGCGAGCGTGCCTGGCAGTAAGTCTATAGGCACCGAGATCGCATAGGGGCGATCTTGGAGGAGGAAGAGAAGCAGCCGGGACTTACTGAACACTTCCTTCCCGGGTCGAGATACTTTCCGGTGGTACGCGTTGGACAGATCCACTGACTCCTCCTGCAGCACAGAACAGAAAACAGACGGAACAGGCAGACCAGAAAGACATGAGGCATAACATAGATTACTCAGCTGGACTGGGAAGTTGCTGATACTCTATCCGTGGGTCCGGTAGCGATGAGCAACACGGATGACAGGAGCAATGAAGCGATGGTGACAGTCCAGGTAGAGTGATGAAGTCCTCTCCGTGTGGTTACCGAGGTCATGGTGTGATGTAGTCAGTGATGTGAGTGAATACCGGAGAATCCTGTCCATTAAAAGCGTGTAGCAATAGTGATGGGGGCGTTCCAAGCTGTGATCAGGAAGGTGAGGTTTTGAGCCAGAAAAGTCCATCAAGTTACCCTCCGCTCCTGAATCCACAGTGCCAAGCGCCTGGCGTTGAAGAACTGCCTGCCACTGGGTCTCACCGGGGAGGAGGTGGCGTTGAGGGTCTGGTCAGCGGAAAGGCAGCCCGACGAGTATTCCCCCTCTACCCGCCCGAGGGCGGTCTTTTAACGGAACTTTGATAGACAGCGAAAATGGCCGGCCTCTCCACGAGCGCAGTGAGACTGAACCCCTCGAGCGGCGATGTTCTCTTTCACTCCCGGGAGAGCCCGAGCTCAACCCGACCTGCATGGGTTCCAGGATCGTTAGAGAGGGGCTGACCGTGTTCACTCTCCTGTAACCCAAGAACTGCAGCGAGAAATCACCCACAGAACTTTGGTATGGTGAGTCTCTCTCTGTTGCAGGCCAGTGCATCGACTTCGTGAGTGCAAGTTCGACTGAGTGTCATCAGGAATAGTTCCCAGCGTATAGATCTCCCTTTGAACACGGTCCAGCCAGCCAATGCGGGAACATGTCCACTCTGCACTTCCTGGATTCCATTTGCACTTACTCGGCAGCCAGCGATCAGAACTCGATGGAAGTAGTCGAAACCAGAGTTCCGCCTTGTTCCAGGGTCGGAGATCGATGCCAGTTGGCGGGCTGCCTCGCGGTCCGGCGACTCGTGATCAACACGCAGCGGGGTCTGTCTGAAACGAGTGCTTGGCAGCGAGAACGCTGTGTGGTCTGCTCACCACCGCTGTTCTACAAGCGCTGCCGCGTCCAGACAGCAAGCGTCATAACTGAGTGCCTGCCTCTCCTCAGAGGGGAAAATGTCATGGGCTGCAGAGAGAGAAGTAATCGAACACTTGGTTAAGGAAGGCTCTGCACAAATTTGGTTCACCTGAATACCTCTCAAGCGATGGGAATCGCAGCGGCTCCGACCGGTTAATGTTAGGACTCGGTCGGCGAGTAAGCGAGGAGCGGCCGATTGAGCAGTGCAGTGGGAGCTTCGTGGAAATGTTGCATTGCGGGTGAACTCGGACACTACCACAAAAAACTGAACCAGGCCGACTAAGTCATGTTCCTCTCCCTGTGCATCCATCGTGAAAATGCTGACCTGATGAATTCACTAACCGAAGAGGATCCGGCTTGCTGCCCACATTGTTGGTCAGATCGTTCTGTGTGACACGGTAGGAAGCAAGGAGGCTCTTTATTTAAGCAAACACAACTTTATAGTAGCAGGGCTTCGGGTGGGCTGGTGGTGCAGGGGACTAGGTGGTCAGCGTGCTGGTGAGACAGGTGCTGGTGGATTTCCAGGCGAGACGAGGCGAAACATCACAGGACACCGAACAGGGCTACGACTCAGGAACCGAAACGGAAAGACTCCGCGACGACACAACCTGTGGACATCCAACAATGGATCTGACAAAAGAGATCGGAGAGTGCAGTGAGTCCTTTATGGTCTGAGTGAATTGGCCAACAGCTGGTGCAGTGAATGAGATCAGCTGGCAGCTGACAGCCGGCTCGAGCAGACACGCCCACTCACACACTCATTCACGCACAGAGCAAACAATAACCCGGGCACGACGAAAACCCAGTGAATTCATGAACCGGTGACATCATAGCTTTTATTTATAGTTGCTACTCAATCAGGATACGGAGCACATTTATTCCGGGCCCTGAATTTCATTTTTGAAAATGGGGGGAATTCCCCTTTTAGGTGACTCTTGTTGAGGGGGAAGCAGCACGGACTGTGCTTTTACACAAAGGAGTCCACTACTGATCCGTGGCTGTTTACCACAAACACAACATTTATCCATTATTTAGATTTCCAGATGGCACACATCGTCACTGAAATCATTTTTTAGCATTGCAGTTCTTTTTTCCACAGGCCATGTTTAAACAATAAATATAATCAATAAATTTTTTAATGCTTTTTACTTTTGCATTTACTTCTAGATTTATATATTAGTTGCTCAAGCAATTGACCAAAACATTAAAAACTTACTTTAGTGCGATAGATGCAACATACTATTGACAGAAATCAAGCTCTACTGCCTTTTCTTTTTGCACTTAAATATTTATTACATAGCAATCCTGCGGTTCGCCATAAAAGAACTTTGTTTTTCCTACCTCATACAGAATCATAAGGGAAACTACCACATTTTGCTATAAGTTTGATTGCATAATTGCTGTTCAATAGTGTTAATCGTCTGTTTGTTTACATCTTTATTGATTTTTTGAACATTTCTGCCATATGCAATGAACTGACAGTCACCACTGATAAAGCTATACTAAAATATTGTAGAAACTTAATTTTTTGTAAAGTTGCTTTGCAATGATTTTGTATCATAAAAAACGCTTATACAAATAAACTTGAATTTGAATTGTATTGAAACCTCCACGAGTGCCATATATTATGTGCCTTCCTTTATCTAAAAGTGCTCTTTCCCTTAAACCCTAGTCAAAAGCCATGTGGTGACTGTGAAACACAGTAGACTTTAATAATATGCCTTTATGGGGTAATTACTACATTGTCGCGTCGATCCATATTCATATTTTACTGCTAAAACAATGCAAAACAATGTTAAATCAATGTGTAATTCAGCGCAGGCATCGCAGCAATAGACTCCTCGCAAGGAAACGATCTCAGCAATCACAGCAGATGCACTGCTCCTGAACGACTGCCAGACTGCAACTGTGTGCAGTGAACGCTTTAACCAGCTAACATGAGCACAGAAAAATATATGCACCATGTATACACTGCAAACGGAGACTGGAACTACCATCAATCAGTCCCAATGTAATTGTCGGGTCAGATAGTGATCGGTAGCTGGTCAATCGGAGCAACCCCTACTTTCCACCTACTAGATTTTGTGGTGTTAAGCAATAGCTTGCTTTGTCTGCAGTTTGTCTGCACACTCTTATATGTCTAAATGTCTGTTCAGTATTCTCTATAAATAGATGACTCAATTTAACTTAGGTGCTTCTAATCTAAGTGATAAAAATGCAGTTGCAAATGTTACAAGCCAAAATATCACTGCACAACTCATCTCCTTGCACCAATAAAAACGCACAACACTTTTGTGTTTCTACTCAAATTAGATGCACAGCCTAAATATTATATTAATATTTATTTTACAGTGAAAAGGTTTCAGTGACCTCTCAAGTAGATCTCTGCAAAAAGTCTCACAATTTATTTCCAGAACATGATGGCCGATGGGATATAGGTGGGGGCCTCCTAAATGGGTCTGGAAATGAATCGCTCCAATTAAGACCCATGCAGTACCCTCTTTACAGGTCCCACTTTAGTAATCGCCTAGTTTCCAACGGGTTTGCCCTAATGGGATCCTGGGTGCAAGCCCATAATTAGTCCTAGCCATTTGTTACCCATGAAGCCCCTCATCTCTGCCCCACATGTCATTGCTATTGCATTAGTCATGTACTGACAAAGGTAAGTGTAATACAATTATCAAAAAGGCAACATTTACTCACAGGAAGTCATTACACCTAAACAGGAGAACTCCAGTCTCCCCTGATGAACTGCAAAAATCAAAGCTGACACACATTAGACATTTGCTGATGAAAGGGAAATTAAAATAAATTTTCCTTGCTGCTTCTGTTCATAAATGCTCTAAATAAATTCTACCAGGCCTCCCAAGTTCTTTTCACATGCCCAAGGTAGGGCTGGTATCGTTATCAGCATGGCACAACTGACCAAGGTGAGAACTTTCTTCAATCAGTTTTCTGTGCCCCATTGACTCTTGGAATGGGTATGTGGACATGCAGTCTGGTAGCATATATCTTCAAGAACGATTTCTGGAGGAAGGTTGAGGGCCCTTGGAAGATGTTGAGGATTTAAATGTCAACAGTAAGGGGTTGGTGGTCTAAGCTTTAAAGACTGGCTGCCTATGGGATGCCAGTGTGCGGTGTACAGACTCACCCCTCTGTGGCCCACCACCTCCCTGTAGGCCATATTAGCGTGACCACATAAGATCTACCTTTGGGTCCTTCCCCTTGATAGGGGTACATGCTGTGTGTGGTAAGGTGATTGATTCCACTCTTGCCTGTTGATCAGGGATGTCAGTTCAATGGAACTTTGCTGCTTTTTGGCCAAACTTTGTTGGAGAAACGTATGATTTTCTGGGTGTAAGGTCCTTGTCAACTTGTTGGATGACCAGCACCAAAAAAGATTAAGAATGAATGTTCTCTATCCTGAGCCAAGCAAATGTTGATGTGGGCTAAGCTATTTAAAATGGTTTTAAAGTTGGTTGGACACTGCATGTCTTGGGTGGCAGTGCTTTTAATTTTTGATTAAAAACATCCAGCACTGTGTTGGATTACTTGGGCAGTGTTATTCTCGCGGACAGCTCAGTGTGTGAAACGCTGGGTGTGGGGCTCTTATTTTCTGGCCGACATTCAACAAATGTTGAGCAGGTAGCCACCGCCAACAGGCTAAGGTGTGCCTGGAATATCTTGTTCCACGGTAGATACCCCAGCAGTGCTATATCACTCTGCCAGTGGGAGGTGTTTCTTCAATGAGTGCCAGTACTTGTAGTTTTGCCCCCACGAACTTGCCTACCCCTCAGTCAATGTATGGACTCCTTTGACTGTGGTAAGCATTTTTTAATTGTAGTACAATCCCATCTGTGTCGTAGGGAATAGCTGATTGTTTCTTTTACTTCTCACCACAGTGGGGAAAGTGAGGATGTGTACATCCTCATCCCCGAGGAAACTACATCATTGTGGCTGTAGAAAGCATCAAGTATGTTTTTGTGTTCTTTCCGGCCGCCTCAGGGCATACATCACCATATAGAAAGTCTGTATAGGAAGTCCAGTTCCTCCTCTGTGTATTCAATAGTTAAATTAATGATCCCCGCCATGATCAACACTTGTGAAGTACAGATTCCTATAAAAAATACATAAAAAGATAGCAAATCAGTGCTGACAATTTGATATAGCAGAAAAGGTGATCAGAGAATGCCATATGTAAAGGAACAGTCAAAGAGCAAGAATGATCCTCCAAAAAATGTTAACATACTGAAAAAAAAGAATCAGAATCATAAATGGGCCATGAGAGGCCAAGATTAATTGTAGAGTACTGCAATACACAGTAACCATGAAAAGCCATGAATAATCTTCCAAAATGTGTAAAAAACATCGAAAAAAAAAACAGGATCAGGACTGAAAAGCAGATGAAATCGTCCATGAGAGCTCCACCAAGATGTCCCCAAATCAGAACCAAAAACAGTGGAAAGAGAAAAGTCCAAAACACAAGAGATTCATGTAAAGTATGAATAGCTCCTCGAGAGTTGCTAAATTTTTTTTTTTCAAGAATTAATATTCCACCAAAAATGTGAAATATCTGAAAAATAGAACCAGAATCAGGACTGACAAAGCAGTCAAGAGCAGACCAACAAAGGTAAGCTTATCCCACTGAAGCTGGGGAGATGGAGTCAAACGACGGATGTGTATTACTTCTGCACACCAAGCTTTTTACCATAGTTCTCTCCTTGTAACATTTAATGGAACTAATCAAATAGATATAATCCTACTAAAGATGACTCACTGCAGCAAGAATTTGTGGTCTGAAACATGCCAGTCTTCACTAGGGATTCAATTGTTTTGACGCTGCCTGTTTCTAAGTATGAGTTAGGGGTAAGCAAGAAGTCATTAACCCTAACCCAACTTTAGTTGAAAAAATACGAAGACATTTTTATCAGTCATAACTTCTTGGGAAAAATAGTAGGCACTGAACTAAGATTAACCTTTCTAGAATCACATGAGTTGACTGCATGCATTTGCGGCACTATTAAGTCATGTAAATGGTTTTGTAAAGTTGGGTTGACACTGCATGGCTTGGGTTGCAGTGCTTTTAATTTTTGATTAAAAAAACATCCAGCACGTGTTGATTACTGGGCAGTGTTTGGCTCTCGTGACAGGCAGTGTGAAACGCTGTGGTGTGGGCTCTTATTTTCTGCCGATATTCAACAAATTTGGACAGGTAGCCACCGTCAACAGGGCTAAGTGTGTGCCTGATATCTTGTTCACGGCAGATACCCCGCAGTGCTAACTCTCTGCAGTGGGACTGTTTTCTTGTCAATGATGCCAGTGATTGTAGTTTTGCCCCCACGAACTTGCCTACCCTCAAATAATGTATGGAACTCCTTGACTGTGGTGGTTTTTGATTGAGTACATCCCTGTTCGTAGGGGAGGCGGATTGTTTCTTTTGCAATTTCTCACCACGTGGGAAAAGGAGGATGTGTACATCCTCATCCCGAGAACTATACATCCACTGTGGCTGTAGAAGCATCAAGTATGTTTTGGTGTCTCCTTCGGCCGCTTCAATGGCTCACATCACATATAGAAAGTCGTATAGATCCAGTTCCGCTCTGTGTATTCAAGAGTTACATTAATGATCCCTGCCATGATCACACTTGTGAAGTTACAGATTCCTATAAAAAAAATTCACAAGATAGCAAATCGGCTGACAATTTGGATAGAGCAAGCAAACGGTGATCAGAGAAAGCAATATGTACAGGAACATCCAAGAGCCAAGAATGATCCTTTCCAAAAAATGTTAACATAATGAAAAAGAATCAGAAGCATAAAATGCCATGAGACCACGATAATTGTAGAGTATCTGGGGGGGAGGCATACACAGTACCATGAAAAGCCATGAATAATCTTCCAAAATGTTGCAAAACATCGAGAAAAAAAAAACAGGATCATGACTGAAAAGCAGATGAATCGTCCATGAGAGTTTTCCAGCAGATTTTCTCAATCAGAACCAAAACAGTGAAGAGAGTCCCAAAAAAGCACAAGATTCATGTAAAGCTGATAGTCTGCAAGGCTGTGTTGATTTTTTTTTCATAGAGAATATTCCCAACCACAATGTGAAAGAGCAAAATAGAACCAGAATCGACTGACAAAGCGTCAAGAGCAGACCAACAAAGGAGTAAGCTTTATCCCACTGAAGTGGGAGATGGGAGTCAACGGGCCCTGCTGTGTATTTCTGCCCACCAGTTGTTTACCAGTTCTTCGCCCTAACATATTAATGGACTAATCAAACAGACATAATCCTTCCAAAAATGACACCCCGCAGCAAGAATTCCAGGTCTGAAACAAAGTCAGTCTGCACTCATGGATTCACTGTTTTGACACGTCTGTGTCAAGCATGTTGGGTTAGGTTAGGTTAACCCTAACCCAACTTTAGTTTGAAAAAAATACGAAGACATTTTTTATCATCTAACTTCGGGGGAAAAATAGTGCAGGCACTGAACTAAATTAACCTTTCTAGAACGCATGATTGACCGATGCATTTGCAGCCTAGCAAGATGTAAACATACATTACAAAAACAAAGTATAAGTTTGGGCTTTACATGCACTAGATAACAGGTATAAGACTATGCGTGTGGGATAAATTATGTTATGTTGAAACGGAAATATGTATTAGGAAACCCATGAATAATTATGTTATTTAAAATCCACATCGTTTTATAATAGTTGGACTATTGGGACGCCATTATTTAAGTCAAGCAATGCATTCTGTGTTGTCGATGGTTTTGTACTTGGTGAGCTCTTCGCTACCGTTGTTAGTTTTACACACTTTGAAAAATAAAATACTATGCCACAGTGTGCGGCGTTTGTTAATTTTCAGTGAAGGGCAGCAAAGAAGTAATGTATCTTTCACTGCTTGCCTAGGATAAAGAAGAGGAGAAAATAATGGGAAAATCCTATGGAGATAAAACCTGAACTAAAGAGCCATTCTTGGTTCTCGTCCACTTTTAGCTCTATGCCTGAGGATTTGTTTAGTAACCACAGCGACTAAAAAGAGCTTGACGTGCAATGATATAAGCGGAGGCTTATAATACCAAGCCATTCTTGCTTTCCCACAAAGTCCTAAATGGCCCGTATAGTTGAGTGAAATCGGTGCTAAGAAGAACAGAACAAGAACAGTGCAGACTGCATCCTGGCAGGATTGTAAACAAGCTGACGCGTGTCATGATGCCAACAGCCAACTGAAGTTCAAGCTTATTTGCAGATGAATCCTGACAATTCGTCAGTTTTTCACTGTAGTTAGTACGTTTGTTCAGGTTCAGGCCATAAGACGATACATACAGTCTGATATGGGTTATACACCACCTGTCGATAGCATGACAAATCCACACAGTGTTTTGGGTGATGTGAAATCCCCCAACCAAATATCAGTGTTTGGCCAATTATTTGCTTTGTTATGATATGGCTTGAGTTTATGTGGATGAGCCTGCAAGTGGCAGGCATCTGTGTTTTTTTCCAGGGCATTCATTTTGCTAAATTTGAATGGTTCCATAAGAATGTGAAACCTCTTGAAACACACATAAGCAAAATACACATAAACAGCAACAAGCTTAGGAAGATCCTGCTATTGTGTAACGCAGTTACCCGGGCAAAATCAACACCGTAAGGTTGTAATCTTGTTTACTGGTATAGTGAAGTGCGTCATAAGCGGAGTGTTGGTGAGTTGTGCCTTAATGCCCAAAGAAAGATGATTGATGGCGATTGACGTTATTCACGTAATATCAATCTAGTCTAAAAAGCTCTCAAGCAGATTGTTGTGGCAAAAGCAGACATCGATAAAATGAGGCCAATCGTGCCCTTTCCAAACCATAATAATTTAGTATGTCCTCTGGGAATATTTCCACGTGATCTACACATGCACTTCCTAACTATAGTTTAGTGCTGTGTGTTGGTAAAGTTGTCCCACTATGACAATAAGTTGTTTGAAGTGGAAGTTCAGTTACAATCTGTAAACAATCATAGGAGCACTTTTTTAGTGCCCTGTTATTTATAGCGAACGGTTAGAAACAAATTGTTTTGAAAATATTTTTCATCTGTACTTCTTTATCACCTTTTGTTATACTGTAAGGTACACAGGTTCAATTAGCTCAAAGGGAAATCTTGTAAGATTGTAAAGGAAATTGAACAGATATCCCTGTTTTTTTTCACGGGGCTGATCACTGAAGCCGGCCCCAGCGATTCATTGAACGAGGCCGTTTTTTAACATCAAGCTGCACTGGATTTATTATCCAACACTATAGGGGAAAACACTATTAAGTAAAGCACAGAAAAACAAGATCGTCAGTTTTAAGCCCAATTTAATTGATAAGCACAAAAAACACCACGATACTCTCTATTTCGAGATGAATCAAGCTTTTATTAGAATTAAATCTAATACATAAACTAATATAACACATAAGCACATGCACTTATACAACATTCACACAAGTTGCAGGAGGATATAGAAAGTTAGGAAATTAAGATTATGAGTTTAAGAGAATGAAAATGTTGGAATCCAAGTTTACAGCAATACTGTGAAATTGCGATAGACAGGAAACAACCATCCATTGGTCATCTTTAATAACCCCGAATCGAGTTTTTTTCAAGGGTTAAAATTATATTAGATACACCCAGTACAGATAAGAGTCTCTCGGAGGGTACGTTACTGCACATTGCCTGTGTTTGCCGGTTCCTTTTGTTGTTGTTTGAAAAGGGGGTTTCCCGAGTGTGGTATGTCTGGCTGGTGGACGTTCAGTATGTGGCTGTGAAGTGTTGAAGACGTGACGTCTTGTGGGAAGAAGCCCGTTGGTTGGCCGTGGGCTGACGTATGCGCGAGTTGTGGGCTGGTTGAATGTGTAACCGCAGCTGGGTAGTACATGTGAACCTTAGCTCAAATGATATATAGGGAGATTTTAAATAATGTAATCAGAATAGGATTAATTGATATAGATCTCATATCGACAGTTACATAAAAAATTATTATTCGAAGATGAAAAATAAGTCAATTGTATATATGCAATAACTCACTTACAACTGGCCACTGTGAATCGCCAGTTATGGCAAAGTCACCCTTGAAAAAAGGGAAGACATATAGACAGACCTCTTAAACAGCGTTTTTTAAATCTCTTTTAGAAAATAATACTTGCATGTGGGTCTCTTTTGGGCCTGCTAAAGACGAGCGTTCGTGCTGCACGTTGGTCGTTCTTTTGGAGCCTGGGCGTGTTTCTCCTGGTGTCTTCCCGTGGGCGAGCAGACTCGCGCGATGAAGTTTCAAAGGTTCAAGCGACGTGTGGAGTTACCAACGAAAATGATTCCAGAGTTCATCTCCCTCGTTGTAGGGGAGAGGTCGAATATGAGAATAAAACTTAGTAAAGAAAAGAAAAAGAAAAACGGAGATGAGAGCTCCCTAAGGAGCCATCGAATCAGACGTCTCTCAGACGAACGTGCTCGGAGACGAAGTGCCACGGAGAACTTTCTGTGTCTTTAGTCTCTGTATGGCGTGGTAATGGGTTCACGGCCTCTGTTCGCTACTTTCCAGCGAACAACCAATGAACGTCCCGATCTGAAGTGGGAAAAAAAAAGTCCTTTGTCTCTGGGGAGGTTGGAGACACCCACTCGAGTGAGTTATGGTGTTGTGGTTTCAGAATTTCCAACAGTTATATTCCGCAAAGATGGTAATTTCCAGAATAATACATTTTACTGAATTTTCCTATGTATGAGTGGTTCGGATCCAAAGCAAGGACGGTAAAACAGATACCCAAGAATGACAGGTAAAGGTAGGGAGGATGAAACATAAAGTTACATTCATATGCAAGAATTACAACACATTTAAAGTTTGATTAAACACGACGATAAAACTGCAGATACTCCAATTTGATATGGCGAAGACAGGGCTAAGCACAAAATAGGAAATACAGTCAATAAAATTTAGAATACATTAACTTTCCTTTTCCTCCTTTACAAGAATTCCTAGCGAGCTGGGCTTTTTCTGTTTCTCCCAGTTGGGTCATAAAGTTTTATGACCTGGTAAGAGGTAGGGTTATAAAAATCATGACTCTATTGAGAAACATTAATACGGAGAAACATTTTCAAGTTATAAATCAGAAAATCATAACCATCTCGCATAACAGGGCTAGGCCAGTAGTGCAAAGCGCAAAACCTATCAAACACATCTTAGTAATGACTTCTCATGATGAGTGTAAGAGCAACGTTTTGTGTGTGTGTGTCTGTCGTTTTCGGTTGTGTGTGTGTTTTGGTGTAAAGGTGCAGAGAGCTGCTCAAACAACGACTGGGAATTTCTGTGGAAATTTCCCTCGTCGTGCCGTGTGGTGGGTCGTAAAGCAAAGCATTAAACCCAGCCACCGGCGCCATGGTGGCACACAGGCCGACCTCGGTAATTAAGCTTGCAGAGAGTGTGGATTTTACCTGCATGAGTTCAGGGGCTAAAAGCTTTGGGTTTTAGCCAAGGAATGGTATTGCTTTAGAGTTCAACGAGCCATGATTCATTAATTCATAACCAATGAATATGATCTTTAAATGAAATGCTCATATTGTTACCGAGAGTTTCAGACGGGCACGCAAGTCGGACAGTATCGGAGACACGGCGTTACAAAACTTAAACTCAGAACTACGAAACTCTCAAACGGGTGAAAACGAAAAGAACTAAAGTAAATAGAATAAAAATTAAAAGTAAGTTTGACGAGACTAGGGGTTTTTTTGATGGTTTCTTCTCATCGTGGCGACCATTGTAGAGTAGCGGCTAGGTGTGCAGGCCGAAGCTGTAGAACGCTGGAACCGCACTTTAAAGAAACACTAAAAAAGTAAATGACTAAATGCTTTTTTTTTTTTTCTAAAACATAAAAGCAAAAGCTAAAAAAGCAGGCTAAAAGCCAAAGCTAAGGAGACAAAACAAAAAAGCTAAATTTGATGGTGTCCTGAGTATTTTAAAACTTGCTTTTTGGCCCACACCTCAAATGTGTGTCTTGACCAATTAGGATATGTCTTGTGTCTTATTCTTCTCACTGACTAGTGTTGCGATGTTTTTCCTACCCATTCATTAAATCATAATGTTATACTTATCAATCACGTGGTCCAAATTTTCGCCGAATCTGCAGAGTATAATTTTTGGACATGATTTCCTATGATAAGAATATGATACATTTGAACAAATACTGATGGTCAGAAACGTTTCAAGCAGAGCAAGATTCGAACACACAATACGAAACGTGAATATGAATACTTAGCATAATTCAATAGTTATTAAAAAGACACACAATAAGTGATTAGAAACATGATAGTCAAATGTGTGGGGTAGTCATCAAATGTGAGTAGGGAAAGTTAAGCAATGGGACTGATATTCGCTCTTTGAAGTCTTTTTGTGTTGATCTGTACAAGACAGTTTATTCTCTGCTTTTCTTTGACATAAGTGATGTTTGTCTGGTGGAAAACCAGACGGTTTAAAAGGTGCCCTTAGGAAGTTCAGTCTGGTTCTGCTTGGTGGGGGACAGTCAGAGTCAATTCAACGATCTGTTTACTCTCACTGATAGCGTTTACATGTGGGATGGTCATGCTGTGCATCTCTTTGACCAGGCAATCTTGATCCGCTCTCTCCCAAAATTTGACAGTCTTTTCTCTGAATTGAAAATTGTCAATAATTGTTCTAATGGTGTTAATTTTTTGAAACTGTTCGCTGAAAGAGTTGATTTGGTTATCTTGCTTCAGACTGTGGTGCTAGGAGTTGATTTTACAACATCCTGTTGCCTTTTCTGTGGAATTCGTCTGCTTCTCATGGTTTCAACCATGCTCCCGATCAACACCACATACCCCTCCGACGAATTGGTTGTTTACTGGGCCTTCTGATACCGCTAAAAATAGTTAAGCGATGAATGAGTGCTATTTACACTACAAGTGTAATTATGAGTAGTCAGTCAGTTCAAGTGGCATTATTAAAGCAACAGAGTACTAAATTGAATTTTCAGAAAAGGATCTTTAATATTGGTACCCAAACGGGAACACACTGCAAAAAGGAGGAAGGGCGATGTGCCAGGGGAACACGTGGATAGTCGACTTTACTCTAACGAATTACTGGGAAAACAAGAACAATGGCGCAACAATCTTACCCGTAGAACATGCAAATTATCTAAGCTCTGACTTGAATTACTAGAGGCCTTGGGTATGCTCGTCATTGTTGGCACTTTCCTGCCGTAGAGGGTGATGGATCTCTGCACACCGCTAGGTGTTGGCGGGAATCGCGCCCAGTCTCACTTGCATCTGTGCAAACACGGAAAGAGACATGGGCATGAATTAAATAAACAGGATAGACAATGTATAACATTTTGAAATACAATCATTGTATGTGATAATGGATCTGTTACATCAATCTATGAGATCAATGGACTTGGATTCCATAACTAATGACATTACTGTGTACCTATAATTGCATTGTTTTTTTTGTGGCTCAAGCTGCTCCGGTCAGCTTGCCTTTGTTTTTCCTTTCCCTTGTGAGGGTTGCCTTCGGCCCCAAAGTTTCTCTGGCCAAACACCCAATGTGGGCCAGCTCCTGTGTGTTAAGAGGACATTCCTTCCTCCAATCAGCCTTTCTGATAGAGGTCGTTTTGGGACGTGAGCACTAAATGAGTTTCTGCCCAATGACACCTTGTGAAAACACCAACAAAGCCAGATTACAGACAAAAAGGTAGAATTACAAAACAGTTCTCTATAGGGAGGTTGGCACGTGTCTTGGCTTCCAAAGAGTGTTTTAACACAAACCTAGGTAACGCTCCACGATCTTTTAAGATTTTTTTTTGTAGTGCTTTGTGCCACCCATGTCTTATATCAAAGACATAACAAGGATTCGGTTTTATAGGTCCTTCAGTCCATGCCATGTCTTTCTTCCCGAATGCCAGTGTGACTGACAGTGCCGATGGGTGATTTCGCTTTGGGCTGGAAATCTGGAAGGATCAATATGTGAATCTTCCATTTTGTTTTAGGAGTGTTTTTTGACTGTGAAGGGGAACACCAGTCCTGGCAGCTCTAAAATAAGGGATATAGTATAAAAAGGGTCAGTACCACATTATGACACAAAAATTTTAAGTATCACATTGTGACACGACAATAGAATTTTTTGCCTATATAAATGTATTATTTGTTTTTTTTTTGGTATGTAACAGCCTAACATCTATGGTTTTAACTTTTATTTATTTAATCGACTTGGATGAAGGATACCTTACCTCATACTTTTCACCACTAGCATGCATGTCTGACAGTGAACTGTTGGCACTTACTCAAAGCCACAGGGCAGTAATTCCATTACGTGAGTGTTGAAGATGGAGCTAGGCAGCGAAGATTAGAAGCACTGGGGTTCCCAAGTTAAGTCAAATTTTAAAATTGCTGGTGATAACTTTCCCAGAAAAAAAAAATTGAACTTACCATGACCAACTGATGGAATGAGTTGCAAATATAAAAACCTAACTGAACACAAAGATTTCAAAGCACGCCTCGTAGCGTTCATACAACAGTGTTTTACTTTTTGGAGTGGAGATGATGATAATACCAATGGTCATTTGAATTTGAATTTGAAAAGTAGTGTAGTGTTCAACCACAACTGAATCAATGCTTAAGCAGTAAAGTAGCTATGTAAACCAGATAGTACACCAAAGTTGTGTGGTGGAAAATATATTTGTAATTAATGCTAATTTCTGTGGGGCGAAGACAAAGTTTTCAAACGTGCCTAAAACTTCTTGCTCCTCCACAAAAATTATCAAGCAGTTTCAGCTGACTGTTCTTGGAATTAATCCTGAACCAAATGCCTGAATCTATTCCAAAACCCCCTATGACTGTTCCAGAGGAAGTGACCCTGCACAAAGCAAATTTGCCTAGCCAAATTGGTTAATGTGAAATTAAGACCATATAGCCTGGTTCTCCTACTGGGACCGCTTCTCTATTGACCTGATTCGGTTGTGATGCTTGGCAAACAGCGATTAGAACTCAGTTTCTTGGACCCTCCAGGACAAAGCATACACAGTCCTTAACTATCAGTTCAGACGTGGCTGAAATTTAAAACCTTTTTCTATAGAACTATTTCTTGGACGTGAGATGGATTGACATATAACTTACATTAAGTTCGTACCATAAATGAGTTTGAAAACACAATTTTAGATCTTTAATCAGGATGGATTAGGGGAAACAGATGTAAGTAAAAAGCAATATGACAACTCTGTGGTCATCAGTATTGGTACCTGCGCCCACTCTGCCCGAGCCTTGTAGTATCTCCGTTACTAGTACTGGTGAATCAACGACGTCCGATGTCCATCACAAATACGTTGAACGCAAAATATGCACGTCGATTCGTCAGACCAAAAACACAAGATTGGTTTAGCGCAGTATCCCCCCCACCGAGAGTAGTAGCAACTATGAGTGGCGCCTCAACCTTTTAAGAAGGCTGCTTAAGGCGTCCTGGTCAACACTTTCGGTACCATCGGTACTTGATGAGTGACAATAGTATACTTCAATGCAAGGGCTCGAAAAATTCGCCAACGCATTTTTGCACACATATGTTCTCTTGAAATTTAATCTGTGGGTGACCTAAAACATATATTTGGGAGCATTTTGTGTGAGGTGAAATAATGGTTGTGTGTTTTCTGCGACCTGTTTTTTCATTTGCTCTAAACAAACGTATGCAAAATTACTTTCACAATTTTGGTGTTACCGTTTCTAAATGAGCGTCTGAGATACGCGATGGCCGGACCATCATTCTAATTCAACTTTATAAAGACCCAATCCAACGTGTGAGTTTGAAGACATCGCATAGGGGGACATGAGAAAACTGAAGAATTGAAGTTTGACGCGGACTTATTTGAATTGTTTTTGTGTATGTGGACGTGCTCCAGCAATTAGAAATGACTGCTGCTGCGCGCTTGTACAGGGCCGCATATCTAAGTACATAGACGAGTCCCGGCCCGGCAATAATTACGCTGCTCTCGTGCACTCACTCGTCTTCAAACAAAACATGACGTGCTGTCTTGCTCTCATCCCATCTCCCTCGTGCATACTAATCAAAATCAATCTAGGACATGATAAAAAGTTAGGGCGGAAAGGAACAATGTTTCATGTGGAAGCATTCAGAGAGATTTTTTCTGCTGAATTAACCGCGTTTGAGTCGTGAATTGTGCTAAAAATTAAACTGCCAGAGGATAATCACACAACTCTTGCCGTAGGCTACAACGGTCCACTATGCCAGGTCCGATTCGCGAAACTAATTACTCATATTTGAACCGAGATTCACTTAAATGAATGGTTAAACAACTGATTGTCCAACACTGAACTCACGAGAATCTGTGTTTAACAAAATCTTTTGGTTTACACTTTACAATAATGTTCCATTTATGAAATTCTAGTTTAAGTACATTAGTATTTTTCTTTTTAAGAGAAAACCCTTAAGAGTTTGAGTGGCACAGAGAGTGTATTTACTATCACGTTGTTGTTATTTTTTATTATGTGATAGTAAGAATTAAAGATGCAATTTATTCATTGTAGAATAGGGACTATTTGTTAGTTATATCAACAAATGTTCATCTTTCGGTGTTTGGTCACGTTTCTTGAAGGACGCCCGAGACAGGACTGCTTGGCTCCCACTGTGGCTGATGTACTTTTTAATTTATTTGTTGTTGTGGCAAAAGCACCTCCTCTGAGGTCGCTTAAACTCCCTCCAATTTACATTGGTTTACGGTGTTCTTTCAGTTTGCTCTACAACATAGTATTTTCGGGTGGACCTTTTTTATTTCTTTTATTGGAAGGTAGACATCAAAGTTATTGTTATTTTAAAAAATGAGAAAAGAAGAATACCAGATGCACTTTTTGTTTAGTACTAAGCCTATGTTGTTTTAGGCTTCAAAGTATGTATCGACAGGCTCCCTCGGTGACTAATAATGCAATTACTTTGCACTTGCGATACGTCTTTTATTTTGGCCTTTTAACCTCGCAATAAACATATCGCTATGACAATGTTTTAAGAAATTTATTGTTTTTTTTCATCAGATTGAAAAATATCAACATGTAAAACTGCTTTAGTCAATTAATGGTCGTCCTTCCGAGATCAATGATAATCGATATCTAAATCGAAGTGCGAGCTGAAAAATATGAAAAATCGTCTTTAGATTCCAACCGCTATGCTATTGAAAAAAATGAATAAATGAAGTAATTATAAAATAATCGTTTATCTTCCAAGCCCTATTAATCCATACCAAATCTACTGTCACTTTTGCCCATATTGCATTTGGAATGGCATGTTTGAACTTCATGAAGTTGACTTCATAAACCTCAATGACAATGACTGCAGGGGTATGGGAGGGTTCAGGTGGTTGGCAGAGATCAACCCTGGATCCACTCGCATACATATACACCCACCCACCTTTCAGAGCCTTCAAACTGTCCTCATCCATTTCAACAAAAACTGCAGGGACTGTCCCTGGCTGCTGAGACTCCGCCTGAGGGATGGCGTCCCTCCTCCTCCTTTCCTCACTGGTGTTAATCACCAATGCAGAAAACACTTCAACCTAATTACCTTAAACAACAATGGCAGCTATACACTCCTAATCATACACACGCCCCCCCCAAACACAATTTTCATGGTGAGTTTGTGTAGAAATGAACAGAGTTCATACACTCTTTGAATAGTAACTCATTTTCCACAAAAATGCATTTACGAAGCCGGCTCGTTTTTTGCCCTTTGGGTGCTCCGCAACACATTTGATGAGATGCATAAGGCACAATAACATGTCCATTTCTTAAAATGTGTTTACAAAGCTTACATGTATTCATTCCAACCACGTGTCCCCGCCTGCGTTAACTAGGATATATGATCACGAAACAATTGATTTCGTTTTTTGGAAAGATAGAACATACTATTTTAATCATTTTTGTTTTTAGTTCATAGCCAGTTCACATGTCGTTGGTTGACCAAATATGACATTTTCATCTAAAATATCACCAACCATAAGTTATGCATTTTTTTTAAATACATTTTATTTTTTCAGGATTTTGTGCATGTCACTTTTCACATAAGAGATTCATTTTATTCAAAAATAAACCTTATTGTTTTGTAAATATTTTGTTATTTGTTATGTCTGGTGCGTCCCCCCCCCTCAGGTTGACTTACACCCCCCCCCATCACACTAACTTGTTGTATCTATAAATAATGTACTGTTGCTTTAAATGACATCAGAGGGTTAGTGATCATTGTAGCCTTCTTGCCGCCAAGAACAAAAGCAGGCAAGTACTGACATTCCTCTGCAATCTTTTTATTTGTTGATTTTTTGTTAGCAGGTTCCTCACAAGCTAAAACTAAATCCACCGCCCACAAAATAGAAAGGGAAAGATTTTTATTTTTTTATTTTCACATTTTTAATGCAAAATATATATATTTCAGATAGAATGCATGTATTCTAGGTGAGGAACTTGACCCGGCTGGAGATCTGGCGGCCATTTTGTTGAGTTTACTCAATTGGAAGAGCATACCACCCCACACATGTTTTATTGTGACGCAGGGAAGGGATGACGCAAGTGGTTCTAAGCTTCCCATTTGAATGTGTGGAAATCAAGGATTCGCGAATATAGGCTTGGTCTATTGTTTTTTCTGTTAACTTAACCCCTGTTTTGTTCATTCACCACCACTATATCACTCAAATTTATTACTCACTATGTCTTACACTCACCACCCTTTAACTCACTCACTGTCACTCAACCATTGCTATCACTCACTCAATCACCGTCACTCAATCACCATCTCACTCACTCTGACGGTGTTAGGAACCTTGAAAGAATGGCATGCTGGTGACCAACGGCCGCAACATACCCGATGCCCATGAGCTATATATGGCACCACTGAACCCCTTAAGAACTGTTGGGTTGTTTTATGTGCATCTGAAGCAGTGGAGCAGGTAATGAAAAGATGCCAGGCCAGATTCCACCAGTGCCATCCACAATGAAACCCGCGCAACCAGTACCGCCATTTACCTAGGGGGAAAATCCTTTATCGAATTTAGTTGTGCCGTGCTCCACGCAAAACCAGCTAAGTTGTCATGCTTCACCACACAGCATTTCTCTCTTTAACAAAACACCTGCCCCAACAGAAGCAATTGCTTGGATAGCAAGATCTCATTGGAAGTGAAAGGCGGTTAAATAAGGATAAATGACCTTTATCCTGGGATCATCATGAAAACAGATCTAAACACATGCCCAGTAGTGTATGCAACCGTGTTGCTTAATAGGTTCTTCTGGCCTCCAAGAGATGACTTCCTCGGTATCTTTCGATGATGTGCTTGAAATCATTCGCCAAGAAAAAAAGTTTGTTCTTCATGAAAATTTGGAAAACTGCAACATGGAAATGGCACCCGTTTAGGGCATAGGTTTGTAGGTTGGGTTTGGACTTTGGTACTGGGACATAATTCAATTCAAGCGCAAATTGCGCTAGTGCATGCATTTCAGCACAACAGGCTATAATCCACCACTGTAAATCCTGTAAAATTATCTTTGGGGAAATACTGTACATTATTTGATGAAGTCATTACATTTTTAAACTTCATTTTTTCAAGTTTCTTGGTGATCAAAAAATATCACAACATGTGTCGCCAGAATCAGACTTATCTAGCAGTGAGTAGAACTGAGTTGTCTTGTGGCTGCCGCTTGAGGTCCCTTCTTGAGTTGTTCGCCTTTTTTATCTTGGCCATCTGTGAACCAGTAGACTGACAACCCCATAATTTGTTTAAGAGAATGATTTTGAAATGTCTACACCACCACTGGCAACTGCAGAGACTCATTTCTACAGTTTCACAAGTGTATTTCTTCATATTGCGATTACAGTACTTCAAGAATCCACCCTCCATCCATCCATCCATCACTCTGGCAGTATTTGAAAACAGAGACTGAATCTTTTTGACCTAACATGCTCTGGCATTACAAAATACTAACTTGATTTACTTTACAGCTCCTTGGCAATATTTATCATTTCAAATAGATATTTGCTGGCTAACTCTTGCTAAATGCTTGTACACCCAGCTTTGAAAGTCTGCAAAAATTCACAATGTAACTCCCATCGCAAACAGGTTCTACATGACATAGCACATTTGTAAACTGAATCATTAAATGTTCCATAACTGTTAAGTCATAAATCAAGCTTACGGTCATTCCTTGCTTCACCACCCCTTTCTCCTGGCCAGACTGACTGAAGGAAGACCATATACCCCCACCTTGAGGAAAGCAAAACGTTTCACTACTTGCAGTTTCGCATCGTACATCACATAAAATACAAATTCAATGTGACCTTAATAATAAAAATACAATTTAAAAGACAGGAACAAATACTGTCATTTAATTTATTTGTACTTTATTATTTTTCTATCAGTATTGGGCACTAAATGTCCATACCACTTTCACTGGCGGGAGTCCATCCCCTCTGGCCATTAAAGAAAATGTCTCCTTGACACAACTGTATTTAGTTCGGTATTTTCGCCTGTTTGAACCCAACCGTGATAAATAATATTTATCCCCAACAACCCGGAATGACTTTTATTAACTTTGACTTCAACCAATTATGTGGAATTTTCATTAAATGGACATATACTGCATATAAGCGACATGAGGGAATTAAGTAATACTAACGTTACTAGCTAAACCTTCACTAGAACCCAAGCTTAAACACTTCAAAGATAAGCTATGGGTCTGTAAGGCGTTAGTGTTGGAGGCGTTCCTCTACACTTGAGGACTTATTAATTATAGTGTTTCTCCATTGTAAGTACCTGCTCGACTCTACTAGCCTCGACACACTGTGCATCTGTTTTCCATTTGATTTAGTACCACCTCAGAAAGCTCTGCCTGGAGCCTCCATAGAACTGCCCTGCTGAAAAAAACAATAGAAACCATTACAGAAATTCCAATGGTTTCCATTTACAAGCTTTTCATTACCAACCATCAGCCATTAACCATTAAAGAGCCATTACCAAATGGTTTCCATTAAATAGTGTGGTTTGGGCATATTTCCATTGGGATTGTATTTGGTTTGTATAGGTGTTCCATTACAAATTTGTATTGTAGTCCCCCGATTTGTTACATAATGGTTTCCATCACAGTTTTCCTAGTGGTTCCTGGTTCCATTCTGAGTTTGTATTGGTCTTTATTTTGCCTGCTAATGGTTTCGTCACAGTTTTTGAGGTTCTGATTGTTCCATTCTGAGTTTGTATTGGTCTTTATTTTTATCTTTAATGGTTTCCGTCACAGTTTTGTTATTGGTTCTGATGGTTCCCAATCCTGAGTTTGTATTGGGGTCTTTATTTTGACATATTATGTTGTGTTTCCATTGCAGTTTTGTATTTCTGATTTAATTTTTATAGCTGATAGCTGGTAATAAGGCCATTAATTAAAGCTGCAGTCTGTAACTTTTTTCTGGTTTTAAAAAATCAATAATTGCACAAGTACATAACCAAGCCAGTGCTCGAAAACGATTGCCTTACTTTAAGCCCGATTCACAACGTTCTGTATAAGTACTGAGTTTTTAATAAGGCTAAGTTTTCGATTTACGGTCCATGCTCTATGACAAGAGTTGTCCAGACTACCATGCTATCACATGTGAGTTATCCTGCAGTTGGCAGATCGTTATAGCCTTTTCTCAAAGACAGGTGAAATAATTAAATGTATCCTTTTGAGGGCGGATTGTAATCCAGAGGATTATGTGTTTATGAAACAAATGTGAATGAAATAACTTATATCAGTTTTAATGTGCTTCTGATTACAGATAGCATGGGATTACACAAGATTTGTATTTTTAAAGACACCAGTTCAAAGGAGCTTAACTTGCTTTTTGGGTTAAAAGAATTTCTTAATATGAAATTTAAGTGTTATGACAATTAGAGGATTAGACTGTACAAAATTGAAATCTACTTGCTTATTACACTATACTCATAGTCACACAATGCTGATGTTGTTTAATATTAACAATTTCAGAATAAAGTATAATAATAAACAAAAAATAATAATTGCACGGTCTGATTTGATCTGAGTTAATTTAGATTAAATCACCATTGGTAGAGCAATTTATTGTAATGCTTTTTGTCCTCATGTTGGTCCAGAACAAATGTGGCAGACTTGTTACTTACTTGTTCAATGACAATATCCGATGAAAATGCTTATCTGGGTCATATATTCCAAGATGTAGGATAGAATGCCCAAGTACAATATCCACACCCGATGCAGTGATTTGACTGCCACACAAAACTCCTCAAAATATTTGATTCGGAGCTGTGCTGACTCACAACCCACACAAGGAAGATTAATTCCGCACACAGCTGCAATTGCAGGTTTTTCAAACAGAGATGGCAACAAAGAGGCAAAAATTCCATAAATATTTTTATTATTATTATTAATTAATGTATTAATCGAGATACAGGAATTATGAAGTGTGTTTGTGGCTTCACTGTGGCTGGCTTAGACCTGCAAAAGAGAAGAAGAATTCATTAGGACAATGTACCACTTAAACCACATTACCAGTATGTGAGATTATCCATACATTATGTAGTATAAAAAGGAATAATTGATGACGGGCTGTTGAATTATTATAAAAAATAATCCTTGGGTGTGCATTATTTTTCTACTAATTCAACGGCCCTAAGTCAATTATTTCGCTTATACTACGGTACCACACACCTCAAGACATCGATCAGATGATTTATTTAAAGGGATCTGTCCGGTTTTTGTACTTAAAAGGCTTGCCATTGTGAGTAGGATTATTTCTTCCACATCTCATCCAACTCCTCTTTGCTGGTTCCAAAACGTCATTAAAAGCTGATAATAGAGGCATTAGCCGTTGATAGCATTCTAATGCAGTTATTAATGAATTTATTAGAAAGAGAGCGAGAGACAGAGACACACAGAGAAAGAAAAAGAGAAAGAGAGCTTGTGTGAAATAGGCTGCAGCAGCATCTTTAAACAGAGCTTTTATTACCTCGCTAGTAAAAATCTCATGTTTATTTGCTTTCGGAATGTTGTTGTTTTTGTTAGTCCTGTAATTTCCATTATATTACAGTTAACTATGTGAAGTGATATGGAATTTTAATGCGGTCAGAGAGAGCTGCCTGGAACTACGTTTGCCGTGTGTTACCCAGAAAATAATTGCACACCTCAGAACGTTCGTCTGCCAATCAGATTCAAGCATTCAATGGCCCCGTAGTATAAATATTCATATGGCAATCTCCAAAAAAGTTGCAAAAAACTTAGTTTGTGTGACAAAACATCATCATGCTTAAATTCATCCAACACTTTGGGTGCACATTTAGCAGATTCAAGATATTCACAGCTGTGAACTTTTGTCCATTACTCATTTTATGTGTCATAAGTAAAACAACTAATCACAGTTCGTTCTGTTCAGCGTCATGTTTGAAGCATGGAAATGTAAAGCCAATGTTCCTACAATAAAACAGACCTAAGTGAAACACTCTTGAACATATTTTAAAATGTAGTAACACTTTAAAATAAGGATCCATTAGTTAATGTTAGTTTTTCCATTCTGATTGGCTGGTAGGTATGCAGTAAAACCATTTAATGCAACAGGTAGTTCCAAGTCAGTTTAATCACCGTTGTATATTAATGTGCTGCTTTTAACCCCTTAAACTGTCACCCCCCATTTTTTAAAATAGGCATTAAAGTGCACTATCCAAACTTAAATTATTGTAATTTATGAACACTTTGGAATATATCTTTTTAAAGAAGAAAATTTGCAGATTTTGGCAAAAGTGGAATTTAAAAAAAAAATTAAAGTATCAAAAAGTTATAGAAGTTTAAATGTACTATAAAAAAATGCGCTATATTAATTTTATTTTAATTATTATAACTATTTTACATAACAGGTTTTTACTCTAAAATTGGTATAAAATTAAAGCCTTGTGTCTAATAAGTTATGTTCCAAATTTTGAAATTGATATGAAAAAAAAAATGAGGTTCCTGTGTAGCGTATCAGACCCGAACCAGAACAAATTAAAAAATTCGATCGTGAGCATGGTTTTGAAACACGAGGACCCGAATTCACAGAAAGGCAACAGATGGTGTAATCACTCCTAGCACCACAGGCAAAGCAAATAACCAACCAACTCTTTCCCAGAAACATCTTTCAACATTAACACCCATTAGGAACAATTATTGACAATTCATTTTCAGAGAATTGATTGTCAAATTTGGAGCAAGTAATCCAGATTGTATGTCAAAGAGATGCACAGCGTTACCATCAACATGTAAAGCCAATGATAGTAAACCAAGATCGTGGGATTGACTTCACCCCACTAGGCAGAACCATACTGAAAAAAATTTCCTAAGGGGACCTTTTAACCTCTGCGTCGTTCACAGAACATCATTATGTCAAAGATAAGCAGAGGAAAACTGTTCTTCATCTTCATTTTGGTGGTTCATCTACAGAGGAAGGAATCTAAAGGAATATCAGTCCATGGCCCTGACCTCACATATAATAATATGTAAACGACACAGTGGACTAATCATGTTTCTAATCACTTATTTGTATGTCTTTTTAATAAACGTTTGAATAGTGTAAAAGTATTAATATTCATGTTTAGTATGTGTGTGGTAGAATCATCTTGCTTGAAACTTGTACTACCATCAGGTTATTGGTCAAATGTTATCATATTCTGATCATAGGAATCCATGTCCACATTCTACCTTGCAAGAGCGGGAAAATTCCGGACAACATGATTGATAAGATAACATAATATTTATGAATTGGGTATGACAAACATCGCAACACCCCGAGGCAAAAGACAATATCTACATTGGTCAAGACAAACTGTTTGCAGGTAGTGTGGCCAATAATCGCCGCTTTAAATTACGCTCAGGACACCATCAAGATTTGCGTTTAGCTTTTGCGTTGTAGTTTTAGCTGTTAGTCATGATGTTTAGTTCATCAATTTTAGTGTTCTCGCGCGCCCGTTCCAGCGTGCTTCGGTCTGACGCATGCCTGCTATGCGGCTACTTAAGTCATAGATGAGAAGGAACAACCACCCTAGTCTCGTCAAACTTTACTTCTCTGTTCTTTTACGTTAGTTATTGTTCCTTTGTCCGTTTTGAGAGTTTCGTGTTCTTAAGTTAAGTTTTGTAATGCCGGGTCTCTCGAGTCTGAACCTCGAGTGCCCCGGACTAAAAACTTCAACCAGCCCACAACTCCTGCATGCATCATCCAACGCCCCAACCACGGCTTCCCAAGATCGTCACTTCAACGCACTACTGACCTGCCCGCACAATCAGCAACGACCCTCTGAAAAACCCCCTTGTTCAAGGACCACAAAGGTAACCCCGTTACACAGGCAAACGCAAGTAACGTAACCTCCGTACTCTGATCTTGGGTACTGGGGAATCTAATATAATTTTAAACCCTCATCGAGGAACTCCATGCGATGGTTTATTTCAGTGATTAAGGTGGTTTTCATGTTCTATGCAATTTCCCATATTGCTGTACACTAGGGAGTTTCACATTTGCATTCTCTCTTTTTAATTCGTCATTCTTCCCTAACTGTTCGATCTTCCTGGGAACTTGTGGGACTGTGTGAGTGCGTGTGCTTGTGTTAGATTTTGTAGTTTATATGTCTTAGATTGGTATCTAATAACGCCTGTATTAATATTGAAAAGAGAAGTATCTTGTGTTTTGTGCCTACAAGTTAATGTCTTAAACTGACGATCTTGTAATACAGTGCTAATTAATAGTGTTTTCACTATACTTTGGATAATAACTATCCATTGCAGAGTTGATGTTATACGGCCCGTTCAACGAATCCACTGGCCGTTTCAGTGATCAGAGCCGTGAAACAGTGATTCTGTTCAAATTTCCCTTTAAAATCTTAATGATTCCCTTTGAGCTAAATTGACCTGTTTCCCTTACACCTGTGAGATTTTATTTAGGGCGTCATACCACAAACAGCCACTGGGAGCCATCAAAAACTCCTTTGAATTTTGTTTAATGAATTTTTCCCTAGATTTGCTGTCAATTTTACTTCAGTACTCAAAATAACCACCAAAATATGGAATCCCGAGACTCAGACCTTTCCAATGATATGTTTGTTGCCAAGATTATAAAAAGTTTTGATTCTAAAAGCCCGAAATGCATTTTGTAATATGACACTTGAACACCGCCCACTAAGGGGGAGGAGACCGCCAAAAGATTTAAAAGTACCATTTCCATGGTAACGCAAACCGATTTCAAAATGGTTTTCACAGGATGAATCTTGGGCTTCTAAGCTTTCAAATGATATATAATTTATGATGATTACTAAAAGTTTTTATAGAGAAAAAGGGACAACAACAAAAAAAGAGCGCCAAGCGTCCCACAGGTGGGACGGTGACAGTTAAGGGGTTAATTGCTGCACAACTGACCAACACACGCTAGCCAGCAGACAGTCTTTATATATTCTTTTTTTTTTGTTTTCCTAATTTATTATATGCTTTAATATCTTCACTGGTTTTTGTGCCATTCAGTGTCGTCTGTTGTAATGGAGTGAGTGAATAATGTGACCCTGGAGCACAAAAGTAGCACAGGTATATTCGTAGAAATAGCCAACAATACATTGTATGGGACAAATTGATAATTTTTTTCTTTTATGCCAAAAAATAATTAGAATATTAAGTAAAGATCATGTTCCAAGAAGATATTTTGTAAATTTTCCTAAACGTAAATATATCAAAAAAACGTTATTTTTGATTGATAATATGCTTTGCTTTGGACTTCATTTGGACAACTTTAAAATAGGCAATTTCTCTATATTTTTTGAGATTTTTATTTTTGCACCCTTCAGATTACAGAGATTTTCAAATAGTTGAATCTCAGCCAAAATATTGTCCTCTAACAAATCATACATCCATGGAAAGCTTGTTTATTATTATTATTATTGATATATAAAATCTCAATAAAAAAAAAAAAAAAAGATTACCCTTACGACTGGGTTTGTGTGGTAAATTATGTAAATACTTACCAAATGCAGTTTTTATCCAGTTTTATTGTCACTGATCTTCTCAGCCAGGTATTTTTCGCACACTTAGGAGGCGCTTATTTATTTCCTCTGAGGTGTGGCCTCTTTCCTTCAGCTTCTGAGACAGACATTCTTGTTTGGAGCACACATACACACACACACACACAAACAAAAATTGAAGTTTAAGAACTGATGGACTAATATCAGACTTTAAATCTGACCACCTCTCAAGTAAAAATCAAGCAGCATATGTGACATGTGCTGGCACAAAATTGAGTTATCAACCGATTGTGATCGGTAGCCGATCAATCGGAGCACCCCCTATTGTTTTCCGGGCATTTATCAAAATGTGTTTTTTTATGATATCTAGTAGTTTTATAGAATGTTTTAAGATTTATAAATATTTGTGCTATCTAATTCAGCCTCAAGTGATTTTGGAGTTTATCTTATATATATTAGCTGAATAATGTCTTGTTTACAATTTAATTATACTGTTTGCTAGATTTGACAGTCCTACCTTTGATAGCTGACACCTTTTCAGGAGTCAGAGGAGGTTTTGCCTCAGCAGCTTTTTTAGCGTTGCATTTCATGCCAGTAACGCTCCTCTGTTTGAGGACTGTGGTACCCCCATATAACAACAGCCAGGCTCTTACAGAATTTTGAGTCACCCTCAACTCTCCTCACAATGTCCCATTTTTTTTGTTTGTGGGTATCATGACTCCGTATCCTAGATCCTGAAAACAAAAAACACAGAATAATATGCAAAAAAAAGAGGTTTGACCATTATATTGGTGTGATGGCCCATGATGCGGCCACACATCAGGGAGCGGGTAACACACACACACACATGCACACCACAGGCAAGCATTAATTATTTAATATTTTCTTTCAATCGTTTGATTCATTTATTTTATGAATTTTGAATTTTTTCCATATATTTAGTAATAAGACACAGACTCGGTTTGCTTTTCATTCATAATACTTTATTAAATATCAGTACATGTTAACTAGTTGGAGTTCACACAATTTAGTTCGCTGTACTGTATATTTTTTGTTAATATTGGTTTCTTTTAGTTTAAGTTTCCGTGGTGTGGGCTGTGAGGATAATAGCGGAGATTCCCGAGTTTCTGTCGCGGGGGTCCATCCGTCTAAATATGCGGCCGACGTGCTGCTTGTTTTTTTTTTCGATGCCCTATTATTTTTGACTGCTGGGTCCCTGACAATTGGTTTTTACTGGATAATTGGCACCAACAGGTAGGGCTAAGTACTGTTGCCTACTAGTGGTGAAACGGTCAGATCTTGGGTCACAAAATCTGACAATGCATTTGTATCTATAATATGGTTTGTTGAAAAATCACAGCATGTAATTCAGGGCAGACAGAGTTAGGCTAATGTATGTTTTCAATTTCAAGTGATCACAGGATCACAAGACATTTGCCTGGTGGCAGGGCTCGAAATCGCCACCATTTTGGTCACATACGCTCCCCGAAATTTAATCTGTGTGACTTGAAAATTTATTTGGAATACTGCTTGAGGTAGATGTTGTGTTTTGTTAGTAAATGTTTCATTTTATTACTAGTGTTGCCTCCTTTTTCATTATTAAGCTAATGCATATATTGCATCTGACACTGGTGTCTTAGTGTTGGGCGATATGGTCATTTTCAAATCGTTTTTTAAATTTAATCAAATTTATTTTAAAGACCACAGTTTAAACCAACAGTTTAACACCAAATATTGGACATAAATGAACACTTTAAAAAAAAAAAAAGTATTTTAAACAGGCAAGTTCATATATTTGCAGTAAAGTTTCGTTCAATTGAACGGATACATCGTTCATACATTGCTCCGGACCGCGCACCGCATGACGAGCCCCAATATGCCGCCACAGAAACAAGAATAAAAATGCATTCTAACATAACTGTGGCATTAAACTCAGTTATTGAGGGTTCGTTTAAAATATTGCACATATAGGCCTTTCAGTTTACTTGTTAAAATGCGATGAAATACCTTTTATCAGCAGACGATGTACGTCTGTTTGTGGTTGGAGGACTCCTTCACCGACTACAAGGTTCTAGCCCAATTATAATAGGCCGCCTAATAATAATGATAATAATTTAATACATTTATAGGAGAATGAGCCTAATATCATCTTGACTATCGACAAACGACATCTGCTTTCGTTGATATCTCTGACTATCATCTATCGGCATAACCCTTGGTGTGCTGCTTAGTTTTGTAACTTGTTTGTAATGTTGTAACTACAAATACAATTACAAGTTAGAAAATACCTTGCCATCGCTGTGTTCTTAGCTCCTCTTCTGGTTCTTCTGGACCAAGAACTGGTTGCTGTGGGAGTTGATTGTGGCCCTGCAGAAGAGGTCTGTGGTTCTTTTTTTCGTTTTACTGTAATATGAGATAAAGTAATACTTTTATTTTTGTTCCAAAAAAAGGGGAAAATCACAGCCTTTAAGTTACATTTGAAAGTGTCCAATTCTTTCTAAGAACGTTAAAAACATGCATGTAAAATTAATAGCCAAACAGTTTGAAAATGCTCACTTTTGGGTATCATGTCTGTTTGCTCTTCTGCTAGTTTTTCTGGACCCATGAAATGGCTGTTGTGGGAGTGGAAGTATGGACCTGCAGAAGAGGTCTCATTCTGTGTTACTGTAATATCATATTAAGCAACACTTAAATTAGTTTTTTGTTGCCAAAACAATAATAATAAAAATAATCACTGGCTTTAAGTTTGCAGTTAAAAGTGTCCCAATTCTAAGAACCTTCTATATTAAATTAATAGCTAAAAAGTCTGAAAATGCTCACTTTTTTTTTTTTTGGAAAAGCTCCTCTTGGAGATTTAGGTTTAACCACCTTAGTTGCTGCAGTTCAGCCCTTCATGTCCCTTTTCTCTTCTTTTTAAGCATTTAATTTTTTTTTTCCCATTTTCTTCATTAGCCATCTCCCTCCTCGTCGCATCCTTTTTTTGAGGTTTTGAGGTTGTAATATTTGTCTTGCAGTTCCTTGTGCACAGCCATGGGGACATGTTCCTCTCGTGATTCAAAACTGGTCTGGATAACTTTTTTTTCTTTTCTTTTAGGATATCCATTAAATTCTTCCTTTTTTGTATGCTTTGAACTGCTGCCTTTTTTTTTTTTCTTGTCATTTGTGTTGTCACACTTTAAAAAACAGAAAATACTTCACACAACGTTCAATTCTCACAAAACATTAAATACTCATTACACGTTGATTGTAACACTAAAACAAACTGACACTATCTCCGTCCAATCAATAGGCTTACTGTAAATAATACTGCCATTTTCCATTTATTGTTTTTTTTTTTTATGAAAAAAGTGTAGGTCTGGGCTATAAAACGGTTATCGGTATTTATCGATGGTACACCTTCATTGATAATGACAGAAAAAAAGTTTGATATAGCGCACGCAGAGCCTAAAATTATCACTTGCCAAGCGCCAGATGCGAGTAAAAATTGGCGCTGGCGAGTATATGTAACAGTGTCAGTTGCCAGTTGGCAGGTAAAACTTTTACGAAATATAATAAAGTGAAAGTGAAAGTCGTGACATTTGTCAAGTATGGTGACCCATACTCGAAATTGGTGCTCTGCATTTAACCCATCCAAGTGTACACACACAGCAGTGAGAATGTGAACACACCGTGAACACACACCCGGAGCAGTGGGCATCTATAGATCCAGGGCCCGGGGAGCAACTGGGGGTTCAGGTGCCTTGCTCAAGGGCACTTTCAGCCATGGGTATTGAGGGTGGAAGAGAGCGCTGTTCATTCACTCCCTCCCACCTACAACTCCTGCCAGCACCGAGACTCGAACCTGCGACCTTCTGATTACAAGTCCAAATCTCTCACCGTTAGGCCACAGCTGCCCAATAAATGCAATGTAGTGAGGACAACGTTGTTTATATACTTATTCTACTAAATAAAAGTTTGTAATGTTATGATTTCAGCTCATAGCTGATTGGTATGGAAGCTTGTTTCCACCACGAAATAAAAAAATAAAAAAAAAAAATGTAATTGTGGCTTTTTATCTCAAAATTATAATTGTTTATACCTGACAATTCTGAGTTTTTTTTTTTCTCTCTGCATTGTGTGATATAAACTCGCAATTCTTTTCTTCTCTGAATTGTGAGAAATAAACCCACAACTGCATGTTATAAAGGTAGAACTTCGAGACAAGAAAAAAAAATCAGAATTGCAAGATATGAACTTGCAACTGAATAATAAAAAATAAAAAATATGTCAGAATTTTGACAAAAATTCAGTTACCTTTTTTTAAACCATGGCAGAAACAAGCCGTAATAGATTTTCGTTTTAACTGACACTTTAGTAACTAACTACACTAACACTTTAACTGAGACTTAAAAAACAAAACAAAAAAACAAACAAACAAAAAAACTGGGCATCACTTTCTATAAAGACATGCATCAAATAGCTTACAGATGGATTCATGGACCTTCTCGAGGATGACCGGTCTTCCTCATCACTATCGAGTGGGGGTATCGAGATTCTCTCTCACGAGTTAATTCCTCTTTAGTTTTCTGATTAATAGAAGAAAGAAAGAAAGAAAATATAAATAACAACAAACCTACAATAAAAGGTCACACAAAAATAACTACAGTAGTTCTTTGTCAGTCACCAGTGTAGATTTTGGTGGTTGTTATCAGAATATTTTTGTAGCAGGGACTATAATACCCACGTTTCTAGCAATGCAACAGATTTTGTACAAGAATGTGCTTAAAATAAAATGGTTAACGTTAGATATATTTAGGAGGTATAGCTTTAAAATCCTACCAGCCAATTTTAATATCTGTGCTTTGTAGTATTGTCCCTGGTCCTCTGGGGATTTCTTCCACAAAATATGATATTTTTTCTTTATTTCAAAATCCTTGACGTCCTGTGGACAGAAGTCTTTTATATGGTCCAAGGGCACTATCTGACGGATGTTGTCGTCGATAAACCGGACGTAGGCAAACATGCTAACATACAACATAAATGACAATGATTAAAAACATCAATTAATTTACAACCACGTATGGTCACCCTAGTTTAAGCTCACCCTATGCTATATTCCCAAGAAACTGTATTTAGTTTGATACTGGGCAAGGCACTGACCATGAACTTAATTCTGTAACCTGATGCCGTCAGACATGTTACATTTACATATGCCGAAAAGAAAATATTTAATTCAACACAATTTCTATTGTCCACGCTTTTAACAGTCAAATTGTCCAAACTTTCAGCAGCTTCTATCTTTTTGCCATTACTTTTTAGGCCACTTTGACTAATTTTAGATTACGAAGGTATTTTTTTATTTGTTTTTGTTTTTACTTGTTACTACGACAACATAACCACTGAGGTAAGCCTAACACACGGCTCGGCCGTCTACGTTACCTCAGACTTACACAAAGTAATAAAGACTGAGTAAATCTATAAACAACAGTAAAGACAATAATTAATAACATTACCTGACTGAAAAGTTGGGCGGTTTCGCAAGTGAACGACGGCAAATCAGTTTTATAAATTCTACCGTTATTTTCAGTTGACATGTTAGTCTCGCGCGAGCTAAGCCCCGCCCCCTCGTACGTGACAAAGCGCTCCGTCAACGATTCGTCTCGAGCACTGTACATCTTTATTGTTTTTTTTGTTTGTTTGTTTGTTTGTTTGTTTTTTAACAAAGATGCGTAGAAATAGGCAGAAATATAAGTTATACCTGGAACCTCACTGTAAGGCAAAGATACCTCGCCAGACTCTGTGTCGACATGACAGCGGAGGTGGTGATGTTGACGAGGAAGAGAGACAAACAGCCAATGAGACAAGTAGGCTCTCAAGCTTACATCCAGTAAGATTGTCCCGATTGCTTGAATGAATTTTATTAAAATTATAAATTAAGAAAGAAAGAAAACTTTAATTCATACGACGGGACATCCAGGAAAGTCTGACATACTTACTGATTTTTAATTGGCAAATAAATTAAACTCAGAAAAAAGGAGAATTCTCTTCGGATATGGAAAAAAAGTCATCACACAGGCCTACTGTGAAACAAAACTATTAAAGGGATAGTTCACCCAAAAATAAAAATGGTGTCATCATTTACTCTCCCTCATGTTGTTTCAAACCTCTATGAGTTTCTTTCTTCTGTTGAATACAAATAAGTTATTTTAAAGAATGATGGTAGATAGACAGTTGTCGGCACCCACTGACTTCCACTGTAGGAACAAAAAATACCATGTAAGTCAATGGGTGCTGTCATCTAATCATTGTATATCATCAAATAATAATATAGGTTTGTAAATTTATCTGATTGCTTGATTAACAGCATAATCATTGAGTTTTTTTTTCTTTTTTCTTGTTGCTTATGGTGTTTTTTTTTAATAAGGTATGTTCTCAGAGGCAGGGAGTGAGACAAACAGCATAGAGAACATAGAGAACAATGAGAGAGACAGCACAGAAAGCAATGAGAGAGACAGCACACAGAACAGTGAGAGTGACAGCATATATTATTTGTATTATTACAAATGTTTGAAATTATATAAACGTGTATATATAACAGTTTAATACATGTTAAAACATTCTTCTTTGGCTATTAGGCCATTGGCATGCATTTTAAGTCCATTGTAATGATGCTTATTTTCCAATAAAGTCAATTTATTCACTGAAACGTTAAGCTTACAGTATATTTCTAATCATTTTATATAATCAAATAATAATATAGGTCTGTTTGTAAGTTTATCTGATTGCTTGCTTACCAGCATAATCAGTGATGTTTTACAGCTCCCCCCCACCCTTTTTTTTTCTTTTTCTTGTTGCTTATGGTGTTTTTTAATAGGTATGTTCTCAGAGGCAGGGAGTGAGACAAACAGCATAGAGAACAATGAGAGAGACAGCACAGAAAGCAATGAGAGACACAGCACACAGAACAGTGAGAGTGACAGCATATATATATATATATATATATATATATATATATATATATATATATACTTTTTTTTTTTTTTTTAAATTACAGATGTTTGAAATTATATAAACATATACATAACACTGTTTAATACATGTTAAAACCGTGCATTTTTGTTTGGCTACTAAGCTATTGGCAGCCATTTTAAGTCCATTGTAATGATGCTTATTCTCCAATAAAGCATCATCAGCATACCAGCATAATCAGTGATTTTTTTTACAGCCTTTTTTTTTTTGTTGCTTATGGTGTTTTTTAATAGATATGTTCTCAGAGGCAGGGAGTGAGACCAAACAGCATAGAGAACAATGAGAGAGACAGCACAGAAAGCAATGTGAGACACAGCACACAGAACAGTGAGAGTGACAGCATACAGAACAGCCATTCAGTGTTTAGTACATCATTTGTGGTATGTAAGAGTTTTAGGTTCTGTTTTTCAGATATAATGAAAGCTATGCAAAAGGTTATTAAAGTTACACATCAAAAAATAAGCATAGAAACAGCTAGATGAATTCATATTCTACAGTCTCTCAAAGTATATAGTACTGTACCTAATATGTGAATGAGCAGACCTACCCCCAATCATACCTTTAACAGAAATGTTGCTTTTTAAAGGCATGTGGTGGAACAGAGTCAGAGTCTGAAGTAGACCATATGGCAGGCAGCATGAGACAGAACCCTCCTGATCCTCTGTCAATGATTGACCTACAGCCTGACATGGACACAGCTTTGACTGCCACAGGAACTACCACAAAAGCTGAGGCAATGCTTATGATTATGAGCCATGCAGCAAAGCATAAAATAACTGGTTGCCAGTTGCATGATCTATTTGCAGCTGATAAATCAATTGTTTGGGCAAGAGGTTGTACCCCGATCCAAGTATCTTTTTAACAGAGTGTTTAAAAACAGTTGTGAGGAAGTAGAATTCCAGCTCTACTGTGAAAATTGTAACTCAAATATTGGAACAACCCAGGAAATCAATGACAGACAAATGAATGAATGCAGATCGTGTGGCAGCACTTTTGAGTTTGGGTCTATGAATGGTGGTAACTTCTTCATCAATGTTCCTCTTGCTCCACAAATTCAGACTCTGCTTGAAAGCACAGAAGTGAGTGGCCATCTTAACTACAGGTTTGATAGGCAGAAGAGCCATAATGAGATGCTGTCAGACATCTACGATGGGGGAGAAGTACAGAGAGTTGTCTAGCCCAAATCAGATCCTCTCAGATTCTCACAACTTGTCATACATATTTAACTCAGATGGAAGCCCTGTCTTTAATTCATCAAAATTCTCTATATGGCCCATCCACATCATGATCAATGAGCTTCCACCTGAAATTAGGTTTAAGCATGTTTTGCTTGCTGGCCTTTGGTTTGGTCCAAAAGAGCCTTTGATGGAAGTCTTCCTTAAGTCATTTGTGGACCAGGCCAAGACTCTAGCTGACACTGGTGTCTCATGGCTTAAAGATGGGTCGGTTATCAACGGCAAAATAGTTGGCCTCTGTTGTAGTGTTGATTCCAGAGCAAGACCACTGATGCAAAACACTACCCAGTTTAATGGCTATTATGGCTGTGGATTCTGTCTGCATCCTGGGAAGCTGGTTGATAAAGTAGTTAAATATCCAGTTTCAGCAGAAGAATACTGTGACAGAACAAATGAGGACATGGTCAGGGATATGGAGTTGGCTCTGGAAGTGAGGACAAGCATTAGGGGCACAAAAGGTCCTTCTCCTTTAATCAACTTGCCATACTTCGATGTTGTCTGGGGTTTTGTCCCAGACTACATGCATGCAGTTTTACTGGGGGTTTCAAGACAGTTGACAAGACTCCTTTTTGATACTTCTTCATCCACCCAGCCATATTATGTAGGCAGTCCTGCCACTTTGAGAGAGATAGATGCTAGAGTTGTTGGTATCCAGCCTCCACACCTGATTACTCGACTGCCTAGAGGGTTGTCAGATAGGATGCACTGGAAAGCCTCTGAGTGGCGATCCTGGCTCCTGTTCTACAGCCTACCATGCCTTGAAGGAATTCTTCCTAAAAAGTACTTGCAACATCTTGGCCTTCTTGTATCAGCCATTTGGCTGCTATTGAAGGATGAACTAAAACCATGTGAAATCAACAGAGCCGAGATCTTGTTGCTGGATTTCATATTCAGGTTTCAGATCTTATAGGGCGAGTCACAGACGACATTTAACATTCACCTTCTCAGTCATCTTGCCAGGTCAGTCAAGTTGTGGGGTCCATTGTGGGCACATTCTGCCTTTCCTTTTGAGAGTGCAAATGGCAAACTCCTAACTTTGGTGAAAGGAACAAAAGGAGTGGCTAAACAGATAGTTACTAAGTTTCTTCTGTTTAGATCAATTCCTTACTTCTCATCCAAGTACACAGTGAAAGAAGAGGTGTTACGGTTCTGTTCTGATTTGAACAACTACCCAAGGGTTCAAAATGCTGTCAAATGTGACAATACCACACTACTTGACAATGGAAGTGTCCATATTGTTACGAAGGAAGAACAGGCTGCTTTCTGTGCCTCTCACATGTGCATACCTGATGAAGTTGTAGTGCACAAACGTATGATCAAAGGAGGTCTGGTGTATACTAGCAGAGACTACACCCAGTCTCACAGACGAGATGAAAGCTATGTGAAACTAACCGATGGAACATGTGGGATAATCGATAAAATTGATTCTTTCTCTGACGAGGATGATCACATAGCATTGTTAATAACAACATTTGAGGTAGTTTCAGCATTTCCACTACCACAACCTTGTGGTTTTGTTCCACACATTTCCATTGTGCAAAGTTTGGAGTCATCCAAGACAGAAATAGTTCCTGTTAGTTGCCTTCAGGGTAAGTGCATGGGCATCAAAGTGCAAGACAAACTATACATTTGCAGTTTTCCAAATGTGTATGAAAGGGATTAGAACAAATCCTTGCCTTGCCTGTGTGTGTGTGCATGTGTGTGTGTGTGCTGACTAATATTAAGTCAAGTTATGTTAGCTAAAGATGTTTTGCCAATTTCAGTCTATAATTTTTAGTAAAATGCAGTATTCTTTTTCTATACTATTTTGGATTTCATAAAATATTACACTTGACTAGGTCCTTTTTGTCTGTACTTAATTTAAAAGAAACCTGATGTAAGTGTTTTGAACCTTATTTTGCCTAAATATGAACTTAATAAAGTAATGTCCACATCATACATTATACGTGTATTATTTAAATCGACCTTCTGTATGCCTGTCTGATTGTATATAAATTTTCTACAGGCCTGCTAAATTAAAGTTTGAATAAAGATCACTCATTAGTCTATAAGTGTAACCAGTGCAGCGTCACAACACCAGTCAGAACTGATGTGCAGCCATGCAGATGTAGCTGGAGGTATAGTGACAGCACTTAGAAAACACCAAAACCCTCTGCATTGTGTAGATTTGGAGTTGTGTTGGACAATTAGACACAGGACAGCATGTATCCTCCTAAAACAACACAAAAAAACAAGCAGCCTCTTTGAGTGAATTGCCCTTATTCGCTCACTCATTTAGTAAAAAGGCAAAATGGGCAGAGGAGACTGAAACATAAATTGAGTAAAGAAAAATCACTTTAAACAAGAAAATAGTATAAAACATAATACTTACCTGATACAGCAGACAAACAAGCAGTCCCTCTGAGTGAATTGCCCTTGATTGTATCTATAAAACAAATATAAATCACCATGTGCTCTCATTTCCACAAAAATATAACTAAAAAAGGAAGGAGGGAAGAAAATAACAAAAATAATCAAAAAATATTATACAGGGCTGCTGCTAGCTAAATGGGTGTCCTAAGCATAAATGTATTATTGGGCCCCTCCCTCAAATATTATGGAAGTAAAAAAAAATAAAAATAGAAAATACTATGGGGTCAAAACAGAACTTTAATAAAATATAAAAGTAAATAAATAAATTTAAATTAAATTGTATTATTTATAAATTACAATTATAGCTCTAGACAGTTGGCCTACCTATGGCTATGATTTTATTAATACAGTTGTCCGATTGATTTTATAGTCTCTAGCATTCAGAAATCACACAAAAGAAAATTAAGCAGATTTACTTCAATAAAACCATGGTTAATTTTTGTAAGGGTTGTAATGTGTCCACATATTTTTGTTGAAGAAATTATAGAGGCTGTAGCATTTCTATCACAAAGACCAAAAAATGATAGATTAAGTGATTATTTGAATTAAATGTTTGGTTAATTGTAAGGATTTGATCGTCCTGTAAGTGTAACAAAAGCAATTACCAGGCCTTCGGCGCCTTTTGCAAGCATTTTTTACGTAAGGCCTACATAATGTAGCCTGTTTATTTTGTATTACATTATGTATTTTAATAGTGGTATTGTTTTTATATAACCACATTGTTTTTATATAATTCATTTTAAGTCATGGAAACTAGAATATTAAGGCAGCTGCGTTGTTGGTGAAATTATTACCGACATTAGGCTAAAACACGTTATTACCGCCAAAAAAGTTTAACAGAATTATGAACGTAAGTTACCTGAAAGTGATGGCTTCATCTTGGGCTTTTTTTTTTTTCTTTCTTTTTCTTTTCTTTGCTGATGTCTTTTAACGAGCCGCAAACATGAAGTGAGGTGTGAGCGGGTGCGGGTGCAGGAATGGCGCGTCACGTGTGCTTAGACTACTACATACTGCGTTCACAATGCATTTTTTTTTATATATAATTATACATATAGATGTCCATGTTTCTATTTTTATTTATGTGTAATATGTTAATATTAATATAGAATGAACGTAGAAAGCGGCGATTGTTGCATTGGAGCACAACTTCTCAAAGTGAAAGTAAAAACATCATTATAGGATGTTAAAACCGTCAGATTAGTGAGCGCGCGGCTTGTCTGTGTAGATACGAAGAATGCCTGCATTGAATGCGCGAGTAGCCTACTGCATGAGGGGAAGAAAAGTTTACGATGTTTTAGAGACAGTACTACATTTAACTACTATACAGTATGACCCCCCCCCCAGTCCCGCAAAGTCTATTTCTAACTTCATCACACCTGCATGTGTAGTTCCAAGCATTAACAGAGCTGATTAGCTGCTTCAGGTGTGTTTTGATTAGGGTCATATTTGTAGTGTTGCTTAGTGGGTCCCATCAAGGCCAGGAGCAGGATGACGGGCACAAGTAAAGGACCCCATAGTCAAAGATTCTGTGTCTTCCATGTATGCCATCTGGATCCAACAAAGTAATACAAGTACAAACACACACTTCGGTCCAACCACAAAGTTACGCCAGTGTAAGGGAAAAGTGAAAATGAGAAGACTAAACTAAACAACTACTAACTAAACAATACATAACAGTATAATTTCTATGAGGATAATCAATGTCATCACATTATAAAACAACTGAAATGTAAGCAAAAAGTTAGGGTACGAACCAAGCAAAGACCAACTTTCAATGTCAATTTTTGATCTAATAGAAGGCCATGACGGGCCGAGTTGATTTAGCCCAAAAAACTGCTGGGTGGGTACCACCATAAGTTTCCAAAGGTGTTCTATAGGTCCTTAATGGTATCCAATAGACAATACATGCCACCAATAGAAGAAAGCAAATTACCAATAGAGACCAAGAGAGACCATTACAGTGTCCATTAAAACCAACATAATGCCCATTATAACCATTAAAACCATTACAAATTCTGTAATGGTTTCTATTGTTTGTGCGTTCATTTTTTTTTTCAGCATAGGACCATTACAGTTTTCCAAAGAAACCACTAAATTTATTGGAGTCAAAATGGTTCATACTGGTGTCCAGTAGATACCACCAGAAGTTTCCAAAGGTGTTCTATTGGTCCTTAATGGTATCCAATGGACAATACATGCCACCAATAGAAGAAAGCAAATTACCAATAGAGACCAACAGAGACCATTACAGTGTCCATTAAAACCATTAGAATTCCCATTAAAACCATTAAAACCATTAAAAACTCCCTAATGCCTTATATCTCAAATTTAATCACACTGTAGAACAAGCAGCGCCGCAGTAATTGCCGTGACTTGATGTGACACACACACAGAACATCAAAGGTGTGTTGTTGTTGCCATAGCCAGAAGACACATTTTGCTTCAAATGAAGCTGGAGGCAGAACAAAAAAAAAATGGCTGGCTAAACGGTTTAAAAGTAGCGGGTTTGTTCAGGACACCCCCCCCACACCCGTCGCTTTCACATCACCTTTTGGTATCGGCTCAGCTCGCTTGAGTCGAGGCGAGTCGAGCAGGTACCATGTAATGGAAGAGCGCCATATGTTTCAAGCACTTCATCATCAGTAATGTTAAATTAAATGACAGTAGTCGGTTAGTTAATGTTACAAAGAGTATTCCGAATATTTCCAATGTTTTAGAACTTACCCGCCATGAACAGCAGTTTGGCTGCAACCGGCTTTGGATCTTCCTGGGACTGGATGTCTTCCTTGCAGGTGACTGTAACACCAGCATTTATATATGCATCCTGTATAGTAGATGTACTATCTGCAATAACGGACCCATACATTGTGCTAACTTTACCCTGTTACCGCCTGAGTATCAGTGATGAATTTCAAACATTAACCGTTACTATCTGGCTACTGTAGCTAATTGGCACCCAAACTTCTACATAGTGATTGGATGTCGATGATGCTGCGCACACTGATTGGATGTGGGAACCGACTGGTGGGTAGGTCCAATTCCTGGGTCCATTCGTAGCCATCTACTGCTTAGTCTTGATTTTTGAATCTTGATCTGTTGCAGTGCTCAACAATAGTTATTCAGATATGCCACCTGTACAATCAAAGTATAAGTCCTACTTATTGGTCACTAATAAGAAAATACCAAGGACAACAGAATACAGACACAGGAAGGTAATTATAATTTGTATCATTATTTTAAATTGTTGATATGTTTTTCTTGTTCTTGTTCTTCTTCTTATAATGATGGTACAGTAGGTGGACATCCAAAACGTTACTTCTACCGCCGCTCGTACCGCCGCCGCGGCGTCTGCAAAATGCATTTGCAGCTTTTGACCGCTGAGTGGCGCTTTAATCACAAGTTTTCAAACAAGCGCATCAAAGCACATTTTCGCAAATAGACGTCAGTTTTGCCTCGCTGATGTGTTACATTTGACGGCTGCAGTCAGGGAAAATGAAAGAAAAACACTATAGTTAAAATATTTAATATTCACAGATGAAAGTTTGGTAATTATGAAGTTATGTGCATTTCTTAGAACGAATTCAAGCAGGATAAATGTCAAGCCTGTGCCTGAGCCTGTGCTTATATTTTCTCTAAGCTACACAGTATTACACCATATTTTAGATTTAATAGGTGTGCAGTATTATTTATATAAATATGAATTATGTGTTTATATTATTCAAAAGAAACTGTGGTTTACTTTGCATCAGAGCATTAAAAGTGGTAGCCTATTTTAGTGAGCTAGGCTACATGGATTTATATGCAAAATGTCGATAATCTCATATATTAGGCCTATATTTTAATTTATATTTTGAAATTCCTTTAATAAAACAACATGCTTTTTTTTTTTTATTCGTTACCTGTCCTTTTTGACAGACAACTTCTTGGGAAAATATATTTGTCTGTAAGAAATTATTGCGCGTTTTATAAATTATTTTCTTTATTTTAGTAAAACGTGAGGCACTGTATAATTTCGTTCCCATTATTTAGGCCTAATTAAAACAAGAAACGAATAAATTAAACCTGCACGATTTAGCTAAATCATTGAAATTCTAAAGAATGGACGGATTAATAAAACGTCCTCACGATTAAACTCAAGTTCTCTCATTATAATCACCAAGTGCAAATGATGTAAAAAAGAGCTTCATTAATAGACAACTTCAGTGATTTTAAAGGGAGCCGCCGTTACTTGCTTACATAGAATTTAAGTTAAAAAAATAAATAAAATTGCAGCCGCATTTATTCTTATTTGTTTTATCTTCATTACAAATCTTGTTTGGTTTTATTTTGGATAATTGCATGTAAAAAATAATTTACGTTGTAATACATATGCAAAATGTGAATAATTATTCATATTTAAGTGTTTGTGCGAAAATTATTAATGCGCATGCAGGACAGGGAGGCGCCCTCTCACTTGAATTTTTTCCTGATAATGAATTAACTTAAAATTGTGGTGTCTCACATACATGAGAAATATATCTACAGAAAGCTTGAAATGTCTTTTAAACGAATCAATTCAGAACGAAAGCATTATGTAATCTGTGACGGTTGTATTGCTCTTTAAAGGCGCGTTCATGTGGAGAGAGTCAGCACTGTGAATTTCATCTTGCAGCCGACAAGAAAACATTTGTTTATTAATAAATAATTAAAATGTCTCTTTTTTTACAATTATTGGGCTACTTCTAACTTAATGCATGTGCTTGAGCGCGAAATATATTAAGGCTCATTATGGATTATATATGTAAATGTAATATAATCCTGCGATTAGTTGAATAATGACAAATGAACGACTAGTAACTAGAAAAATCTTACGTGGGAGGCAGATCTATTAAATACCCTCTAGACATCTCTGTTTAAGTTTTTAAAGCATTTTATACGCATTTGCATAAATTCTTCTTTCAGAACGGTCTGTAATGGAGAAATGCCTTAACACTGATTTTTCCTCTGAAACACAAAAAAATGAAAATTGGAATAAAATTGATTTTTTTTTTTTTTTTGGAGAATGGCCAACCCTTCTCTGCAGATATTGTTGCTTCTGGTTTGTGCATTGTAAATAGGCTACAATAAATAAATAAATAAATAAATAATAATAATAATAATGTCTCCAAAAACTCCAAAATGTTTTTTTGTCATGTCTGTAACGCATGTGTATTCCCAAATCTAAAAAAGCCTATAAAACATCATAGACGGATCATACTGATGTCTGGACTGGTCTGGGGTGCGTTTCCCAAAACCATAGTTGCTAACCTGTTTGCAACTTAGTTGGTTGGCATCGGGAAATTGCATTGCAACAAACAAAGTTGCTAACTTAGTTTTTGAGTTAAGGCAACTTCCTCTGAAGTTATAATAACTAATAAACTATATTGCGCTATACATTAGTCAACATTTGAAGTGGATCAAAACCTTTCTTCAAAGTTGCCCTAAAACCAAAATGACGAGTCCTATCTAAACCTGTTCTGCAAGTTTGATACCCTCATAAGACACTGTCCATATGAAAGAACAAGAGATTCACACATTTATATCAACCCCCACAAGCTATACAGAACTACCCCCAGCCCCCTCCAGCTGAACTGAATTCGGTCTGTTTGTTGGCTGTGAGGAACGGTGTGTTGTCATGTTACTGGGCTGAAACATGCCTGCACTCACAGCAGCACTACTCTTTTTATTCATTATTTTCCCGCAGCCCATATTATTGTTTTCACAAGACTATAATAATAACAAATTATCAATTGATAATTAATCATTACTTTATGAAAATCATTGTTATTTGTGAACGTAGCGTTTGCGGAAGGCTTTAAGACCAAGCGGAGTCCTCCATCAGCTGCTCCCGCTTCACAGCGTGCGGGACTCGCGCTAACTGCACCCAGCTTCAAAGTCCGCAAGTTTTGATTTTACTAAATCAGTTTGAGCGAATACAACTTACTGATCATGAGCCCAACATTTAGCAAGGCAGGAAAACATTCAGTCTACCTGAAGGAAGACGTATTTCATTGTAAGTTAATGCTGTTAAATAGAGAGTTAAATATATATAAAGAGAGAGAGAGAGAGATAAAAAAACCCGGTGTTGGCTATTCCTAAACTTGGAGCTCATTATATTGAAGTACAAATCCAAACACCAGAAGCAAACTCTCAGTGTTCTTTCATTGAAAAGTATGCATTTTATTTATTCACAGGCTATATGGTTGAAATAATATTTTAGTTCAAAACTTTAAGTGCCATTGTTTAAAAAAAAAAATGCTTTATTGGCTAACGTTTCATAGACCTTCAGTTGTTATGCTTTAAAATCCCATAACATTTGTAATTTCACAGTATTTTCACCTCCTAAATCACTAACCTTTAAAGTCACAATTCTATAATGGTAAAATTTACTCAGGCCGATGGCACTTTTAATTACATTACATTATGTTTTTTTTTTTTTTTTAGAATAATTGTAGCTTACATAAATAGGTGAAGCAAAACAAATATGAATAATATTTTGGATCGTCCCTTATTGTTTCCCTTATTTTCTTAAAGAATAAACACTTATTTTCTACAAGAATAAACATGATAACATATTATTAATTCATAGAAATAATTTAAGCAATTAAAACCTGATAACATATTATTAATTCATAGAAATAATTTAAGCATTTAAAACCTTTTTTTAAAAACTTGAACTTCAATACTATTAAACTGACTTTAAAATCTCAAGGAGTTTATAAGTTAAAAAGAGCGTACGAAGGGAATGTGCTGCAGAAAGTCATTTTCAAATGCAATGAAAAAAAAAACGAAAAAAAAAAAAAACCCTGGATAGCCTAGATTAGGCCCAGACTCTGTTCGTAAGTATATAATAATTATAATTACCCCACAGTAAGAAATTTTAACCGATGAATCACCTATTTTCGTTTGCTGCATGTTATTTTATTTTATTTATTTTTTAATTTTTTAAAACAGGCTAAAAAATAAATTAAGTTTGTGAGAGGAAAAAACAATATATAAGTCATGTATAAGTTGCATTTTATTACATTCAGAAATAATAACGGCTGGCCTAATAATGTTATAATGTGCCAAAAGGATATTTTTAGTTCTCTTCACTTTACAACAAATCCTTTAAATTTAACAAATTTATCAGAACAATAATTACAAATATATAATTCTAATGGATAAATAAAATTGCAGTATATAATAATATAGGCTTATCTATAAACAAACAAAAAAAAAAAAAATAATGAATAATAAATAAAAAGCGAACCATAAGGTAAGGTTGGGCTCTCATTCGGGAGAAATCCAAACGTTTCCATATTCGTGATGTTGCCTATTTCAAGCTTAACTATTATTCATTAGGAAAAATAGGCTTTGTAGTTAACGCGTGTTTCAGTATCGACGGAAAAAAAAGGAAAAAATCATAATTAACAAAAATATGCCAAAGTGGACCGCTGCTTGCGCTGAATGGCACGGTGAGGTGAACAGCTACTGTTTCCAATGAATGTGCGCGAGGCACCAGCGCGATCAAACAGCTGAAACAGAAAATACAAATTTTTTAATGGTTTTTTAAAGATGGTACAATGTTATATCATAATGTTATTGTTGTTTTACCTCCTCCTTTTATCTCATTTTACAATTACATTCAGTTCGCAATCCGTCCCTTTGCGCCACCTGGCGGTAGTTTCGCGAATGAATTTAACACTTGACTGACTTGCAGTTAACGCCGCGGCCCTGTGGCGGCGGTAGTACCCATTTTGGTTGTCTACCATCTGTAGTAGTCGGCCTACTACTTCTACAATAATACTACTAATAATAATAATAAAAAGAAGAAGAAGGCCCTAGTATAGCAGTACTAATAATAATATTAATAATAAATAATAATGGTAGTAATAGGATAAAGCTATACTGTCTTGAAATTGTCTTTTGTTTCAGGGAAAAGGCAGAAGACATAAACAATACAAGCAGTACCTTTGCAGCACTGGTGTTGAAGTCCCTGATAGAATTTTAGGACATCATGACAGATCAGTAAGCTAGCATATATGATGATGTAAAGTATTTTTTTATGATTATGACATTGCATGGATTACAACGTGTAATGTTTTCAGCCAAAAAACTAGCTTAATACCCAAATTGCTTTGACACACTGCAAAAACTGCTTATCTAATAAAAATTTAACCAAGTGATATTAAACTTATATCAAGATCAAAAAAGTACTTGGTAATGTTTTCAGACGCAGATGGGAGTTTTACTTACTCAAACATGTTCTGAGGGCAGAAAGGTAAATGATTGGTTTACAGATTCAACCAATGAAATTGAAGCAGAGGCGGAGTCAGGAAATTTGAAAGTGTAGATGGAATACTTCAGACAGATACGTTACTTACGCTTCGTGGGATGCATTTATTGCAAGGTAAGTTAATTTACCATGTATTTTCATGAAAAAAAATGAACATCTCTAACATTTAATAAGATAATTAGAGAACAAAGATGCACAGAACAAATAATCATGGTCTAAATATAATATAGCATGCATTTTTATTTGACTGCTACATCTGTTGATTGCAACAAAGCTGTTTATGTGGTAACAGGAGTAAAAAAACGCTTTTCCAATGCTACAGCAACGTCTGTGAAACCAATATGAGCGAAAAAAAGAACTTGTTCATATATCCTTGACATTTCATCAGTCAGTTAGCGTTAGCATTAGCATTACCACTGCTCTCAGGGCAGGAGTACTCAATATTCATATAACTTATATTTTTAGTGTACTATGTGCTGCTCTCAGGCCAGGAGTACTCAATATTCATATTACTGCTGTTTTTAGTGTACTATGCGCTGGTCTCAGGGCAGAAGTACTCAATATTCATATTACTGTTATTTTAATAAATTATGCGCTGCTCTCAGGCCAGGAGTACTCAATATTCATATTACTGTTATTTTACTAAACTATGCACTGCTCTCAGGGCAGGAGTAATCAAAATTCATATTACCGTTATTTAACTAAACTGTGCGTGCTCTCAGGGCAGGAGTACTCAATATTCATAATACTGTTATTTTACTAAACTATGCGCTGCTCTCAGGGCAGGAGTACTCAATATTCATATTACTGTTATTTTTAGGGTACTATGTGCTGGCAGAAGTACTCAATATTCATATTACTGTTATTTTAATAAACTACGCACTGCTCTCAGGGCAGGAGTACTCAATATTCATATTACTGTTATTTTAATAAACTACGCACTGCTCTCAGGACAGGAGTACTCAATATTCATATTACTGTTATTTTTAGGGTACTATGTGTTGGCAGGAGTACTCAATTTTCATATTACTGTTATTTTTCGCGTATTATGTGCTGCTCTCAGGGCAGGAGCACTCAATATTCATATTACTGTTATTTTAATAAACTATGTGCTGCTCTCAGGGCAGGAGTAATCAAAATTCATTTTACTGTTATTTTACTAAACTATGCGCTGCTCTCAGGGCAGGAGTACTCAATATTCATATTACTGTTATTTTTTTAGTGTATTATGTGCTGCTCTCAGGGCTGCAGTACTCAATAGATTCATATTACTGTGTTATTTTAGTGTATTATATGCTGCTCTCTAAATGTAGTACTGAGTAGTGCTAGTGCTTTTTTTTTAACCATTTTATTTGTTTTTTTTTCTAGGCAAATGGAGAATATTTGGCTTGAGGGGATAAGGCGAAAGTTAAAGAAAGTAAGGGATGCCAGAGTCATTCAAGAGGTCATACCTTTTTCTGGGGAGGAGACTGATTTCATGCAGGGTTACATTAAGAAACTGGAGGAGGAAACCAAAAGCACCTTCAAGTCCCCTGTGTCTACTCATAAAGACTACTTTTACTTTTCATGTGAAAGATCGACCAAAGCAAGTGGGAAAAGCAAAGGAGAACCTACAAAGACAAGAGCTAATTCCTGCAAAGCTTATGTGTCATTTAAAATAATCAAAGATGGTAGTTTTACAGGTGCTGTGGTCAACAAAATGCTTCAACACAACGGACATGATGTGTGCATGAAAGAAAAGGGCATAAAAATCTTATTGACCCAGAGTTATTGACCTTCATTGAAATGTGGCTTGATCAAGGACTGTCAATTTCAGAAACACTTTTAAAATGCGTGGACTGGACAGAACGTCATGGACATATGGACAAATATAATCGGTGATATTACGTTACACCTGAAGATATACGACTGATCAAGAAGACCAGTAATGCTCTTAGTTTTCCTGATGCGAAAGACTGCATTAGTGTGGACAAGCTGATCACATCGGAGCTGCAGGAACACATTTGTTACTACCAGCCTTTGAGTGAAAATCAACCACTTATAATTGTAGTGCAGACACCCTGGCAAAAGGATATACTTAGAGAACATCCCCATACCATGGTATTCATGGACGCTACTTACAAAGCCATGACATCATATGGTTTGCATTTTATGCTCTTCTTTTGACCAAAAGTATTGGAAGAGCAGTCCCATTTGCTTACTTTATTATTAGTGAGGAATCAGCGGACATACTTGCTCTCTGCTTGGAAAAGCTTGCAAATCACAACCCTGGATTTCTTCCCAGGTAAGAAGTTAAAAACATAGTAGAGTCAGTAGTAGTTTGGCAGCAAAGTGTGCTGATGTATTGAGGTATTTCTATGTACAAACATTACTATTGGATGGAACACTTGCTTAAATACCGCACATTGTAAACTACCTTTTTACAAAAGCTGTCCATTTTTACAAACTCTACAGATGTTGATGTATATTCATTAATTCTCAATTCCTTATCATGTAGGTCGATAATGATTGACCGTGACCTTAAGGAACTCAATGCCATAAGAAGAGTTTTTCCAACAGCCAAGGTTCTTCTTTGCTGGTTTCATGTACTCCAGGTAGGTTTATTAAATCTTTTGTACTGGAAAAAGACCTATTCATTTTACAGACCTATTCATTTTAAAAATACAATTATAATTCAAATGCCATTATATGACTATAGCTTTTGAATGTTTTTGTAGGCTGTACATAGGTGGATGGTTAAAAGAGATGGAGGGAACTTGCCAGTGAATCAGCGGAATCTTGTGATTCAAGCAATGGTGGCAATGAAATCCTGTTTAACGGTAATATTTTTATATCATAAATCACTTTATTCTTTAGAAATCATTTCAGTACATGGAAATAAATCTTGAGTTGTTTACTATAGATTTCAATGGGATTAGTTAAGTTTATGTGTATTATTTTTAATGAATTGTCTTTTAAAAATGTTACCACAAAAAATTCAAATCATTCTTTACTAACCCTCATGTAAATCCAAATTCAAAAGATTTTTTTTTTCCGCAATAGAATATAGAAATGTTTTGTATCCCATTAAGTTTCATTGCATGAAAAAAACAAAATATTGTGTTCTACTGAGGAAATAGTCATATAGGTTTGGAGTGACACAAAATGACAATTTTGGGAGAACTACCCCTTTAAATGTGTGTAAACTTAAGGTGGCATAACTTTACAATGTTGTGTCTTTTTCTTTACAGGAAGAAGAGTTCAACAGCATGTCATCCAGAAAGTGTGAAGAGCTCGATACATGTCTTGGTAGTTCTCATGTATCAACCTACCTCAAGAATCAGTGGATTGTTTTGGTGATTTTATGGTCCAATTTTTGGCAGGTCATTTTATCACCATAACAGCGAAACCAACAACAAGGCAGAGAGGTCAGCTACTAAAATTATAACATCATGCCCTAAAATCACATTTTAAAGGTGCTCTAAGCGATCCTGAGCGAAGTAACTTCCTGTTGACGTTCGAAGTGTTGTCAAACAAAACAGAGGCTAGCTAGACCCTCCCTCATCCTCCTCCTACCCCTCCCCTCTGTGCTTCCTGAAACAGTCATGAACGCGCATTTAAAATATAAGTAGCTTGGGTATTGACGCTGCTTGTCGGTTATTGGCTGAGGCACTGTTTATTGTTTCGTGGTCCAGGCTGCACCAGTTTGTTTTTGTGTCCGTTTTTGGAGCTTGTGTCGACGCGTTTTTTTAACAGTGTGTTCAGGGGACAGGCAGCTAGCGGATAGTGAGAAGATGTTTGCTGTATGTGACAAAAAATGTTTTTGGCCTAAAAACACGTAAGATCGCTTAGAGCACCTTTAAATAACATGATATCCAGGACAAATATTCATTAAGGATATTTTAAGTTTCTTAACTTTTGTACACAGATTTTTTCTTACAATGAAGTACAAGTTCCTTAAGGGAAGAATGAATAGCAGGATTGATCAGCTTCTTCGCTTACTGTGTGGTGATGGCCAAAAATATTACAGGTAAATATATTTTAGCTGTATATATAGTTCAATGTATTACTTTTATTATGGTGCTAAATTGTAATTGCCAATTACAGAAATCATGTGACATACAGAATCATGTGATAATATTGCATAGAGATTATCTCTGGCCACTACCTGTTGGATACAGGAAGCTCTTGAATAAACATTCACTGTTGTCTATGACATGATCTTTTCCTTAGCACAAATCATTCAGTAAAAAGGTCTGTCAGCTCCCAGCTTCCTTTTTTCCTTAATTATTTTATAGCCTATAAAATCTATACAAATGTTTAAGGGTATTGTCCCTTTTTTCAGTCATTTCATTTTTACAATAGTTTACCATTTCCTAACTTTGTTCTTTTATTTCATTGTTCAGTTACCTGGATTACCTCACAGAAACTGGACGAATCAAAGGAGCAAACACTGAAGAGACCACTAATGCCGCCCATTCTATGATTGCAAAAGGCCTGGGTGCAAAAGTGGAGATAAAAAATGGAGTGTGTTTGGTTCCACCCGACACAAGCACACAATGTCACAGTGTGGACTTGGTCATGCACAAATGCGATTGCAAAAGATTCCAGTGTGGATGTGTGTGCAAACACTTAATTTTTTCACAGAACATTGCAGAGAAACAAGGACTTATAATTCAAGATTTTAGGGCAGAAGTAGCAAAAAAAATTGTTGACAGTGAATCCTACCTCAGGGTCGATGAAAACCTTACTGTCTACCATTCTGATGGCAGTGTAGAAATTGTGAGTTGTAAAGGGACCAAATTTTGCACATGCATTGCAAATAGCCATGGAGAGGTATGTGTATGTATATTGGTTCACAACATTCTGTACCCAACATCATCTGAGAACATACCTGATGATTCACACTGCTTTAGGTCCAGTGAGAGAAAACAAGTTACACTGCAAGCCATGCTTACAGATCTCCATGAGTGGAGCAAATCAGAAACATTTTGTGAGGATAATGAAGTGTACAGGTTAGTTGAAAGAGCACACAAGTTAGTTTTTTCACAGTTTAGTAAACTGTCAAGAAAAAGAAAAGTGACTGCACTTCATAGTTATCGTAAAAGGATCAAAAAAGCAAAAGATGTAGTCACTGTAACCTACATGGTCGAAAAGAAGAAAAAACGTGTTTGATCTTGTAGAGATAAGAAATGTTTCATTGATGAAACAATCACTATTTGCTTTGCCTAGCCAGAATGGTTTTTTTTTGTTTGTTTGTTTTTTCCTCTTGCTGCTACTGTCTTTTTTCAATGAGTGTTGTACAGATACTTTGTATAAGAACAAATTGAAGGAACAAATATGAATTGTAAGTAATTAAGATTTAAAAAAAATAAAAAACACAATTCTTTGTAATGTTTTATTAATTTTTTTTTTTTTTTTTTTTTTTTTGTACAGCTGAACATCAAGAAACAAGAGTTTGAAACAATACAAGTAAACAAAAGTGGGGGAACCTTACCTTTTTTTTCAGTGCTCTCATCTTTTCCTTAAGACACACATCTATCAATGAAAAAGTGCCATTTATTACGGCAGGACCAAGACCATGTGTTGCCAGGTCAAATGTGTCCCAATTGTTCTCTAGAGCAGCCTTTAAATCTTTCAAAGTCTTCCTGCAATAAAAAATACAAAAAGCTATTTAGTTTTCCAGTTCAACTGATCATTGAATCATTAAGTTAAAGGGTTAGTTCACCCAAAAAAAAAAAAAAAAAAAAAAAATCAACATTTATTACTCGCCCTCATGTCGTTCTACACCCATAAGATCTTCATTCATCTTCAGAACACAAATTAAGATATTTTTGATCAAATCCAATGGCTCAGTGAGGCCTCCATTGCCAGCAAGACAATTAACACTTTCAGATGCCCAGAAAGGTACTAAAGACATATATAAAACAGGTCTTGTGACTACGGTGGTTCAACCTTAATGTTATGAAGTGAACAAAAATACTTTTTGTGTGCCAAAAATTACAAAATAATGACTTTATTAATCAATATCTAGTGATGGTGATTTCAAAACACAGTTTCATGAAGCTTCAAATCTTTACAAATCTTTTGTTTCAAATAATTTGTGTTCTGAGGATGAACGAACATCTTACAGGTTTGGAACGACATGAGGGTGAGTAATTAATTACAGAATTTTTATTTTTTGGTGAACTATCCCTTTAACATCAAGTGTAGTAGTAAATTGTTACTAAATTACCTGCAGTCTTCGGTTTTGACCATAGCTGCATGGACATTCCCTTCTTCAAGCAAGGCTTCACCCACCCTTTTCTGGGGGATGAATTGTGCGGCAAGGAACATTATGTCCCCAGCCAGATCCTTGCATTCATCTAAAATACAAATAAATACAACAGCAAAATTATTTGTAATAATGTCCAACATCAACTAACAATGAGCAATATATTTGCTACAGTATTTATTAAAGGTGCTAAAAAGGATGTTTTGTTTTATACATTTTTGCAATATTACTTGAAACTGTCTTTACTAACTGATAAAAGACTATTTATTAGGTGCACTGAAAGGAATAATTTTAATATACATCATCTGTGCACGAGGTAGGGCCTTAAAAACATCAGCCAATCGTTTACGCGATGATTTGCCCTCTGTCTCAGTAGCCCCTCACTGCAGAACACAAGATCCAAGGGGCGTGGTTGGATCCCCATCTAGGGGGTGGAGATTGGTAGGTTTAAGGGTGGCGGTGGGTGGGTTTAGGGATCAGGGGGTGGAGACGGGTAGGTTTAGGTATATGTAAGGTGGGAGGAGTTGGATCTGGATCACGCCCCCTGGATCTTGTGTTCTGCAGTGAGGACCATCTCCTCTGTCTTGTCAATCACTGCCACGACGTTCCTTGTGAGAGACGTGTGCGGCTGCGCGCTCCAGTAACACTGCACACTCCACAGGCGCTGCATACAATGTTTTTGTCAGGAGACAGGAGTAACAACTGCAGATTATGAGTTACCTGCGGTGAGTCCGATATAATGAATCCACTAAGTGTGTGCGCAGCTTTAAGTGAATGTAAATTGATACTTATGACTGATCGCGCTCAAACGCGTCCAGTCAGAGCCAGTTGCGTTTAGTCTGCGATTACAGTCGGTATTCAAATTCCATGTGAAAGTATATAAATTCAGGAGCAGGAAACAATCGCTATATGTTGAGCACAGTCTTAGAATATTTTAGATAGTCGTTAAATGTTAAATGTGTGCCCGGATTAATAACACAGCGAATGCCGGTGGTAAACACTCGTGTTCCGATACTCGTGCACGAGTTTTGGGAGGCGTTCACACGAAATGAGCTGTGAAGGAGGGGGGTTGTTCTTATGCATGTGCTCATTTAAAAAACTCACTCGACGAAAACATCCTCACCTTTAATCTTTATGTTAGTTAATAAAAATAGTCATTCATTGTTGGTTCATGATAGTTCACAGTGCATTAACTAATGTTAACAAATGAAACCTTACTGTTTGTGCTTAATAAGATTAAGAGAAAACTGTTATTAATTTTTATGGTACTTTACAATAAGTGCAACTATAATCGCACACTCTCAATATTCAAAGTGCAAATACAACCAAATTTTTCTTTGATACAGAGCTAAGAGATGGTTACAACTACACTACCCAGCATAAAATATCTTTGATATTGAGAGATATTTGCATTCATCAGGGAGCTGCTTTCAAAATGCGGGGTATTGAAATCGCGTTTGAATGCGCGCTCATGTTTACTTTCACTTTCGTGATTGCGCGTAACTCTGTAAATATGAAGCCGCGGCGATCATTATCCAACTGAAATAATTGTTTTTTATTTAAATACAAGGAAAAATGTCAGTGGAGGCGTAATGTAAACGTAGCGGTGGCATATTCTTTCCTAATCATCCTAACACTCTGTCATGGCAACATCACAAGAATACTTTTCGCCTTGACGAGAAATCTCATCACATTTTAGTCTCGCGAGATCTCGTCATATACATACATACATATACACATTTATATATATACACATTTATTTAAAATTTTTTTTTACCTTTTTGCTTGATGAGAGTCTGAAACTTTTAAAACACTTTCCACCAGGAATCCCCCTGGAAGGGTGAATAAAAAGAAAAGTAACAGTATCAGTATGGGAGAGGCATAGCATGCTTTCATTTAAATTAAGTTAAAAGTAATTACTATGTCTATAGATTAATAAATGCATTGTGGTTTTCTTTGTTTATATCAGTGTCAATATAAACACTGGTTCTTTACTACACAAATCAACACACAAATCACATTGTTCACTGCAGTAACATTAAAACCACTGATTTTTTTTTTTTTTACAATGGCTAAAACCTTCCACAGGTTAAAGCAGTACATAGCAGCAGCAAATGGCATAATATGTCAATATTAACAACCTTAATTTCACATGAAAATTCATGTAGGACAAAGTGTCCACAAATTTTTAAGCAAATTTGTGTTTTTCCAAGATCTTACTTAAGACTTTACCTTGAACTTGGTTAAGTCCCGAGCTGCTTTCTTCCTGAATTCCTTCATTTAGTTTGCTTCCTCCTGAGCTGTCTTCTCCCTCAGGTTTGTCCTCTCTTCCTCCTGAGCTGTCTTCTCCCTCAGGTTCGTTCTCTCTTCCTCCTGATCTGTCTTCTCCCTGAGTTTCGTCCTCTCTTTCTCCTGATCTGTCTTGTCCCTCAGGTTCGTCCTCTCTTTCTCCTGATCTGTCTTGTCCCTCAGGTTCGTTCTTCTTTCTCCTGATCTGTCTTGTCCCTCAGGTTCGTACTCTCTCTCTCCCTGATCTGTCTTGTCCCTCAGGTTCGTTCTCTCTTCCTCCTGATCTATCTTGTCCCTCAGGTTCGTTCTCTCTTTCTCCTGATCTGTCTTCTCCCTCAGGTTCGTCCTCTCTTTCTCCTGATCTGTCTTGTCCCTCAGGTTCGTCCTCTCTTCCTCCTGATCTATCTTGTCCCTCAGGTTCGTCCTCTCTTCCTCCTGATCTGTCTTGTCCCTCAGGTTCGTCCTCTCTTTCTCCTGATCTGTCTTGTCCCTCAGGTTCGTTCTCTCTTTCTCCTGATCTGTCTTGTCCCTCAGGTTCGTTCTCTCTTTCTCCTGATCTGTCTTGTCCCTCAGGTTCGTTCTCTCTTTCTCCTGATCTGTCTTGTCCCTCAGGTTCGTTCTCTCTTCCTCCTGATCTATCTTGTCCCTCAGGTTCGTTCTCTCTTTTCTCCTGATCTGTCTTCTCCCTCAGGTTCGTCCTCTCTTCCTCCTGATCTGTCTTGTCCCTCAGGTTCGTTCTCTCTTCCTTCCTGATCTATCTTGTCCCTCAGGTTCGTCCTCTCTTCCTCCTGATCTGTCTTGTCCCTCAGGTTCGTTCTCTCTTTCTCCTGATCTGTCTTGTCCCTCAGGTTCGTTCTCTCTTTCTCCTGATCTGTCTTGTCCCTCAGGTTCGTTCTCTCTTTCTCCTGATCTGTCTTGTCCCTCAGGTTCGTTCTCTCTTCCTCCTGATCTATCTTGTCCCTCAGGTTCGTTCTCTCTTCCTCCTGATCTATCTTGTCCCTCAGGTTCGTTCTCTCTTTCTCCTGATCTGTCTTGTCCCTCAGGTTCGTTCTCTCTTCCTCCTGATCTATCTTGTCCCTCAGGTTCGTCCTCTCTTCCTCCTGATCTATCTTGTCCCTCAGGTTCATTCTCGCTTTCTCCTGAGCTGTCTTCTAACATAATTGATGTATTTAGAAATAATATTAAATGAATAGAGAACAGACTATCTGTTAGTCAATTTTAATAATAGTTTATACAGCCTCTAAAAATGTAAAGTGCCATATAGGGTTAGTTTGCCCTGAAAAAAATATCTGTCATTAAGTAGATCCACACCCGTAAGACCTTTGTTCATCTTCGGAACACAAATTAAGATATTTTTGATCAAATCTGATGGCTCAGTGAGGCCTCTCTTGACAGCAAGCTAATCAACACTATCAGATCCCCAGAAAGCTACTAAAAACACGTTTAAAACAGTTCATGTGGCTACAGTGGTTCAACTTTAATGTTATGAAGTGATGAAAACACTTTTTGTGCACCAAAAAACGAAATGACTTTATTCAACTATATCTAGTGATGGGTGATTTCAAAACACTGCTTCGTGAAGCTTTGAAGCTCTATGAATCTTTTGTTTTGAATCAGTGGTTCAGAGCGCATATCAAACTGCCAAAGTCACGTGAACCATTGACATTTCAAAACACTTATGCTGTAACGAAGCCTTGATTACTGAAATCATGTGACTTCAGTGATCCGAACGTCTGATTTGAAACAAAAGATTTGTAAAGCTTAAAAGCTTCATGAAGCAGTGTTTTGAAAATCAGCCCAATACTGAGGATGACGTAGGTCTTACGGGTGTGGAACGACTTGAGAGTGAGAAATGAATGATCGAATTTTCATTTTTGGGTGAACTAACCCTAAACTTTGCAGTTGTTAGAAGGATTATTTTATAATGTAGTCACAAGGGTCATTTAATCCAAAATGTACTACCTTTGCAAAAAAAGACACTCCGGTTTCCCAGGAAGACATCTTTTATGAATACTGACAAAAACATATTGAACATTTTTCCTAGAAAGATCATTTGCATGAAAAAAAGGTTAGATCAAGGTTATCCAATTCCTAAGGAACATTTATTTATTGTATTTATCTTTTATTCCCCAACTAATTAAACAATTTAATCTGGTGTACTAGATCAAAAAACCAATGGACAAACATCAGTTGAAGCTTAGAATCTAACTTTATTTTCTAATATTTAAATTGTCATTTGCATCACTTGCCTTGTTCTTCCTGGGTACTTTGTGAAAACAGATGCCACAAATACCTGACCTATCTGAAACACATAGGAAACATATTTGCTGCATTATTAATCTTTCGACAGGAAACAACCAATAGGAACGTCTCAGGTTACGTATGTAACCATGGTTCCCTGAGAATAGAGAACGAGACTCTGCGCTGACAGCGCTATAGGGAACATCCTCCGTGACCCGTGCTCGAAATGCCAAAAATCACAACACTCCAATCCTATTGGCTGGCGACAGCCTATCACATCAAACGGTGGAGAGAAAACGATCGTCTAACCTGCTGCGAGCGGGTTCCCTCCTCACGCGCTCCCAGGGCAGCTGCAGTCTGCTCGAGGTGCGTTCCATAACCTCCAGCATCTCCGAAAAAGCCGCGCATTTCAAAGATAGCACATCGCCGTCATCCGCCAGACGCGCGTCCTCAGCCTCAGCACGAGCGGGGCCGGAACCACCAGGCAGCGGTGACGACACCTCTCCCCTCGAGAAGAGGGCCAAACGAAAACAGAGCGTTTTCATGGGAAAACGCTCACAGTTAGCACAGGCAGCACCCTCGAGTACTGACCGCGCGTGCTCCTCGCCCAGACAAGAAACGCACAAGTTTTGTGTGTCCTCCGGTGTCAGAAACCTGGGACAAGGATCAGCACACTTCCTGAACGATTTAGCAGACATTTTTTGGCAGAGTGAAAATGGCACGAGCAAAAAACAGTCGCGAAAAGACAAAAGGATGTCGGCTGTTACCCCAGGCGCTCCCTTTATACGTCACGGTTCGTGCCGTTTGATGTGATAGACTGTCGCCGGCCAATAGGATTGGAGTGTTGTGATTTTTGGCATTTCGAGCACGGGTCACAGAGGACGTTCCCCATAGCACTGTCAGCACAGAGTAGAAGTTCCCTTTCGAAAGGGAACTCTAAATTCATACATGAGCATGGTACTTACCAAGTGAACTAAAGAGAAGTGTCCCCAGACTCTCCCTCTCTTCCTGGATAGGAGAGCACGTAAGGTATCCCGAGCCTCCAAGTATGGCCTCAGCAAACTAAAGGTGTTCCAAAAAGAATGATTAGTTCAATGCCATAATCAACTGGAATTTTGTAGAATTTCTAAAACCAATAAACCAATTAGTCATATGAAATATATGCAATATCATTACAAATGACAAAAGTTTCATGATCCAAAAAAACTGACAATGATTTTTTAGAAGTAGTAATAATAATAATAAATGAAAAGCATTTTACCACAGCTGTGAAAACACCACATGAAATGCTATCATGCTGTAAGCTATGTTTCCTGAGTACTCTTTTCCATGGCCCCTGGTAGTCTTTTGAAGCAGCAAATGTGCTGAAATGTAGATAAAGATTAAAATATGTAATGCAGATGTGTAAAATAAAGTTTACATAGAAAAACAAAAAAAATGTAATTTTGTTTTTTGGGGGTAAAAAATGCCTGTACCTCCAGTTTTCTGCTATTTTGTTATATTGTTCATCTGTTTCCCCAAGTGAATTAAGGTATGTAATTGTACGGTCAACAATGCTGCAGTGCTAGAAAAAAACAAAAACAAATATGTTGCACTGGGAGCCAATATGCTTGACATGTTTATAATATGTACATAGTTACTTGGTAAGTAACTTACAAAAAAAGTCCAATGATTCCCGTCCTCCAAAAAGGGACCAACAACCTCAGTTTTATTTTCAAATATGTTCTTTTAAAAGGAAAGTAAAATTATGAATGTAAAATGAAATTTATGTAATACCTTTAATTCAGTAAGAGCAAATTAAAAACTATTCTGTGAGACTAGCAATGAATATTTGTCTATTTTAGTTATACCTGTAACACTGGTAAGAACTGGCTTTTCAAGTTTTGTCAGGGTACTTCTTACCTTCGTAAAATAACTGCTCCTAGCCCGGGTGTCACCCTCCAGAATGTGACCCAGGGTCTGATTATTAATGGCCAAAACATCTGGCCGCTTCTAAACAAAAAAATGAAAGGTACTGACAATCATTTTTAAAATAAATGCAACTTCACAAGGTCAACGAAGTGCATGAAAAAAGCAAACTAATTATCCGAACAATACCAGCGACCATTTTATGACCATTTTGATGTCTTCATTCACAAGTGTTGATGGTACTGTTCCAATAATTCTTGTATTGAAAATACTCCTAGGCAGGGTTTGGGCCATATCGAAAATATATATCACAATACGTCAAGACATTTTCACAATACATGATAAAATACTCAGGTGTGTTAGATTAGACTGGTGTCTTCCCCTTATATAGAAAGTGTTCAAATTAGTTTAGTTAACATCTTACCCTGCTGAACAGATGGAACAAGGCATCCATTATCTAAGGAGACATCAACCAAAGAAAAAAAGAGGGAAAAAAAGAAAAAGCACAAAATTACAAATACTAAAAGTGATAGCAAACTTGTTTTGAGAATTTTGAGTTCAAGCTTTCAAAATTAGTGTTTTGAGGAGAACTGTGAAAAGAATAAAACTTCTGAATGCCTTACATTTATATTTCTAATGATTTTATCCAAACTAACTTACATGCATAAAAGGGATAGTTCTATGGTAGTTAATTCAGTTATATTTTCCAAGATCAATGTATAGTACTCTAGTACACTAAAAATAACACAGTAAAATGAATCTATTGAGTACTGCAGCTCTGAGAGCAGCATATAGTACACTAAAATAACACAGTAATATGAATCTATTGAGTACTGCAGCCCTGAGAGCAGCATATAGTACACTAAAATAACACAGTAATATGAATCTATTGAGAACTGCAGCCCTGAGAGCAGCATGTAGTACACTAAAATAACAGTAATATGAATCTATTGAGTACTGCAGCCCTGAGAGCAGCATATAGTACACTAAAATAACACAGTAATATGAATCTATTGAGAACTGCAGCTCTGAGAGCAGCATATAGTACACTAAAATAACACAGTAAAATGAATCTATTGAGTACTTCAGCTCTGAGAGCAGCATATAGTACACTAAAATAACACAGTAAAATGAATCTATTGAGTACTTCAGCTCTGAGAGCAGCATACAGTACACTAAAATAACACAGTAATATGAATCTATTGAGTACTGCAGCCCTGAGAGCAGCATATAGTACACTAAAATAACACAGTAATATGAATCTAATGAGAACTGCAGCTCTGAGAGCAGCATATAGTACACTAAAATAACACAGTAAAATGAATCTATTGAGTACTTCAGCTCTGAGAGCAGCATATAGTACACTAAAATAACACAGTAAAATTAATCTATTGAGTACTGCAGCTCTGAGAGCAGCATATAGTACACTAAAATAACACAGTAAAATGAATCTATTGAGTACTTCAGCCCTGAGAGCAGCATATAGTACACTAAAATAACAGTGATATGAATCTATTGAGTACTGCAGCCCTGAGAGCAGCATATAGTACACTAAAATAACACAGTAATATGAATCTATTGAGTACTGCAGCCCTGAGAGCAGCATATAGTACACTAAAATAACACAGTAAAATTAATCTATTGAGAACTGCAGCCCTGAGAGCAGCATATAGTACACTAAAATAACACAGTAAAATTAATCTATTGAGAACTGCAGCCCTGAGAGCAGCATATAGTACACTAAAATAACACAGTAATATGAATCTATTGAGTACTGCAGCCCTGAGAGCAGCATATAGTACACTAAAATAACACAGTAAAATTAATCTATTGAGTACTGCAGCCCTGAGAGCAGCATATAGTACACTAAAATAACACAGTAATATGAATCTATTGAGAACTGCAGCCCTGAGAGCAGCATATAGTTCAACAGAGAGCAGAATCGTGCAGCTCGAGGGTGAACTTTCTCTTTAAAACATTTATCACACACAAGTTGAATTATAAAATACAAGAGAAATGTTACCTCATCAGATACTTCGTTGTTTTCTATGAGGGATTCAAAACTCTCCATGTAAAGTGGATAGGGTCCAATCCTTCCGATGCCTCTTCCATGCAGTCCTCCAGACTTCATAATTTGTAAGACTGCATAAATGATTATTTTCCCCTTATTTAAATGTTTTTAAACTATTGTTTTAATATTCTATATTTTAGTGTTGAAATATTGTGCAAAGATCACAGAATAACATTTTCTACAGAAAATACAGGCCTATAAAGTACTCTTGTAGTCTTAGACTACACCCTTTTCCCTTTATTGTTTATTAAAATACATTAGATTCAGGTAGCCTAGCTAATGCACATTACAAAAAAAAAAAAAAAAATACATACTTACCATTCATTTTTCTCAGAAAGAAATGCTCCTTGAAAGCAGAGGAATAAGCTCATAATAAAACATTGGAAACATTAGCATTACCTATGGAGAACAATGGCACCAATTTTAAAGCATCAAATATTAGGATAAAATTAAAGCTGCAAGCAGTGATGAAAGGGCCTTTGCACCCAGTGGCTTTAGGAAAACCGGTGGGCAACCGAATTTCATACTTGTACGTTAAACGTAGCACAAACTGTGCTTAATTGACATTTTGAAGGTGCCGCTATCAAGCCATTTTGCCACACCTAATTATGAATCCCAAATGAGACATACATTTCCACCACTTCTGATACGTGTGCAAAGTTTCATGAGTTTTCGAGAATGTTTAGGCCCTCAAAAATGATTTCAGAGAACAAGAATAATTTACTGAGCAATTACAATAGGGTCCTTACACCATCAGTGCTCAGGTCCTAACAAAATAAGCTCTCGTGCTTCAAGAGCAACATGTCTATGATAAGTCACGCAGGTATTGTGCTACTCTGCAGTGGTACCTGAAGCAGTATAAAATAGTCTTAATATAGGCATAAGCCTTGTCTGTGCAGCATACAGTAGACTAAAATAACACAGTAATATTAATCTATTGAGTACTGCAGCTCTGAGAGCAGCATATAGTACACTAAAATAACACAGTAATATGAATCTATTGAGTACTGCAGCCCTGAGAGCAGCATATAGTACACTAAAATAACACAGTAAAATGAATCTATTGAGTACTTCAGCCCTGAGAGCAGCATATAGTACACTAAAATAACACAGTAAAATGAATCTATTGAGTACTGCAGCCCTGAGAGCAGCATATAGTACACTAAAATAACACAGTAAAATGAATCTATTGAGTACTTCAGCCCTGAGAGCAGCATATAGTACACTAAAATAACACAGTAATATGAAGCTATTGAGTACTGCAGCTCTGAGAGCAGCATATAGTACACTAAAATAACACAGTAATATGAAGCTATTGAGTACTGCAGCTTTGAGAGCAGCATATAGTACACTAAAATAACACAGTAATATGAATCTATTGAGTACTTCAGCCCTGAGAGCAGCATATAGTACACTAAAATAACACAGTAATATGAATCTATTGAGTACTGCAGCTCTGAGAGCAGCATATAGTACACTAAAATAACACAGTAATATGAATCTATTGAGTACTTCAGCCCTGAGAGCAGCGACTCAAATTCCCGACCGTAAACGTATTCCCCGTTCTGTTTCTGTCCTCGTGCTATGCAACGGTCGTGTTGTTGTTGCGTTCAGTGTAGACAGCTTTTAGATCGCATCTGGTGTACACACTGTGTAATTCCTGCTTTAAGAGCAGCATAGTTGACCAAAAATAACATTGATATGAAATTATTTCCGTTCTGTCTTCGCATATATCGGCTTTACAGACAGCTTGTTTAACCCCATTTAGACCATTAGCAGCTTATGTGCAGTGGAGTTAGCAATCGAATCAAAATACAAATGATCCGATATTAGACGATGATAGTTCTGTGCATTTTCAATGTTCCCCAATTATCTTAGTACATTTTAGAGGCCGATTATCTCAGAATTTTAACAAAATATATTGTAAATTCACTTACCTCTACAAAACCCGCGATCTATCAACAGTCGATAACGTATATAGAATCCCGCCAAATTAAAAAAAAAAAAAAAAAACTTGATCCCGCCTCTGCTTCAATTTCATTGGTTGAATCTGTAAACCAATCATTTTCCTTTCTGCCCTGAGAACATGTTTGAGTAAGTAAAACTCCCATCTGCTATATTTTTACAGCTCCTCTCTCAGGAGCTCTGTTAAGAACTGGTCGATTTTGGCCAGTCTAATTATTATGTATTCCTCTCTTCTGATTGGCCTGGTGTTTTCTGAGGTACTCACAATTAAGGTCAATAGAAACAACAGAAACCGGTAATGCTGGTCACTGCTAAGGGAAATGTTGTTCGGCCTTACATGTTTGAGCCGAACTCAGACCCTGAATAGGTGACGACAGAACACAACCAACCACCTCCACAAACGCGCTTACAACATAACCTATTGATACAGTATGTAAAATTTATCATCATCTTAAAACACCAAAATCAGTAAGCTACGTAACAATTGCTTCCCTATTTCCTACTGATACAGTAAGTTGTCTTGCTACAATTTATTTTACGATGTTACTTTTTTCTTTAAAAGGTGTACTTGTGGTAACTCTGCAAGGATGCCCACAGAATGCGAAGGATGCTGCAAAGAGACGCCCAAGGTAAACTTGTAAAACTATGAAATAATGTTTGTTACTCTTGCAAAATACACTACATTTTGGTATCAAAGCTTAAAAAATGCTCATGTTCATTAGGTTCTAAGCAGAATGAACCAGCTACCATCCCCTTCAAACTGCATGACTGACCATCCTGGTCTTCAACCTGAATGCTTGGATGTTTTTTCTTTATTTATTGTGGGTATTTAGAGTAACATAAGTAAATTAAAAAAAAATTATTATGCATTTAAAACATCACAATTGTAACAAATTACAAAGATTTTAGTAAATAGTAAAAACTTTATTACAATCATATTACAGTCATTTATACCATGAAAATAACTAAACCGAAACATTGTAATCCCATAAATATTTCCATGTGCATGGATTTCTTATAATTATTTTCAAGACACTCCGATGTGCATAGACTTTTCTAAAAACATATCTTAAAATATACAGTGACAAACGGCCAGTGTTATTTACAATATACTTGTAGAACCATTGCTCTGTTAGCATCTTTTCAGGTCTATAAAGCACACTAAATGTTGACAGTTCATCTCTTCACAATCTTGTCCAGTTTCTTTGACAAGCCTGTTTAAAAATGTGTAATGTTTAAGAAGGATACATTTAAAATAAAATAAATACTTTTATAATAAGGATTATATAAATAATTAGACATATAATCTTGTTTGACTCAAACACACAAAAAAAAATCAACAACTGACCTTTTTTCCTGATGCCAGATATCATAGAACTGTTTGATATTGTTGTCTTTTTGATATTTTTGGATTCGTGGGTGACGGTCAGTGTCTATGTCATCCAAGACAATACCATGTGCTGCCAGCTTTTTCAGGCTCCTTTTCAGGCCCTTCAGTTCCATATGGTAGCTTCCTCCAACTTCGTTGCTCTGATGGTATAGAGAAGACAGGTGTTTTCTAAGATATTTCACTAAGTTATTCAAACTTCAAGCAATGGTTGTCTGACATTCAGTAAAAAGTAAACTGCCAGTAACTATACAAAAAGTACTGATACATGGAGTGATGAGCTGCATGTAAGTGCAGCACCATCTTGGTTATGTTCCTTTCCAAGTCAGATGGGATGTGCTATTGGTTGAATTAAAAACTACTACATTTTGTGACAAACACTCCCCAAAAACTTGGTGAAGCAAAGACCCAAAGACAACTGTTGATAAATTGTACTGGTATGTTCATATCTTATTTGCACAAGTCATTAATTCAGTAGAAAAATATATTACTGTAGACACTGACAAGTGGTTACAACCTTTTATTTTTTTATTATATACATTTGGTTATTTTACATGCATCATTTTATTATTATATAAACTTGTTGGCAGGGATGGACAGTATTTCAGATACATGTATTAAAAATACATATTTGAAATACAAAATTTCTATTACATGTAAGATTAGTATTTTTGTATTTTCAAAATACATAAAATACTTTGTGCCAGTCAACCTCTTTATCAGTGTTCTGATTTAGTTCAGACATGCCCCCTCCCCCCAAACCCCAACATTCATGTGAGCTGCTGCTGTACAGCTCCATTCAGGACTGGGTGAGTAACTTTTCTGGAATAAGATAAACTCACTTCATAACGTTAGTCGAGTGTTTTAAGTAAATCCTTTTGTGAGATGATGTAGCTTCTTACACAGAATAAAGCATGCAACATACTGGTGCTGGTCATGTAATTAGAATATCATCAACAAGTTGATTTATTTCACTAATTCCATTCAAAAAGGGAAACTTGTATAATATATTCATTCATTACACACAGACTGATATATTCCAAATGTTTATTTCTTTTAATTTTGATGATTATAACTGACAACTAAGGAAAATCACAAATTCAGTATCTCAGAAATAGAAATAGAAACAGAAGTAGAATATTACTTAAGACCAATACAAAGAAAGGATTTTTAGAAATCTTGGCCAACTGAAAAGTATGAACATGAAAAGTATGAGCATGTACAGCACTCAATACTTAGTTGGGGCTCCTTTTGCCTGAATTACTGCAGCAATGCGGGGTGGCATGGACTCGATCAGTCTGTGGCACTGCTCAAGTGTTATGAGAGCCCAGGTTGCTCTGATAGTGGCCTTCAGCTCTTCTGCATTCTTGGGTCTGGCATAACGCATCTTCCTCTTCACAATACCCCATAGATTTTCTATGGGGTTAAGGTCAGGTGAGTTTGCTGGCCAATTAAGAACAGGGATACCGTGGTCCTTAAACCAGATACTGGAAGCTTTGGCACTGTGTGCAGGTGCCAAGTCCTGTTGGAAAATGAAATCTGCATCTCCATAAAGTTGGTCAGCAGCAGGAAGCATGAAGTGCTCTAAAACTTCCTGGTATACGGCTGCGTTGACCCAGAAAACAACAGAAAACACAGTGGACCAACACCAGCAGATGACATGGCACCCCAAACCATCACTGACTGTGGAAACTTTACACTGGACCTCAAACAACGTGGATTCTGTGCCTCTCCTCTCTTCCACCAGACTCTGGGACCCTGATTTCCAAAGGAAATGCAAAATTTACTTTCATCAGAGAACATAACTTTGGACCACTCAGCAGCAGTCCAGTCCTTTTTGAAGTGAGACGCTTCTGACGCTGTCTGTTGGTCAAGAGTGGACTGCATACGCACCGCAGACAGAGTATGTGTGAAACAGCCGTTAGTCATTATAATCAGTAATTATGTCCCCACTGGATGCAACAAATGCCTCATTTGTAATGGGTTTTATTGTCCTACTTATTTTAGTTAAGTGCTTAACTTATAAATATGCATTTATTCAATTGTTTTATTAAGTGCATTTGTATTTTGTTGTTTTTGTATATAGTTTTGCAATAAAACCGTATTAACCAGGTTCCAGAAATAATCACTGAGGTTGCTTCTGAAATTAGTGAGGGTGCTCTAGTCTTTATGCCCATTTTCACATATTTTCTCCTGTCTATTGCTTTGGTCATCATTGTGTCAATCACTGCTACTTCGAGAGTGAATCCCACATAAATCCCACAAAAAAGAACAATGTATATTTAAAAGCACACATCCAGTTTTGTGTGAGTGAACGAAATTCACTTGCGAGTGGAGATTCGTGCTCGCGCATTACATGGATCACATAACATTTATGCGCTCTCGATATCTGTCAAATATCACGCTATAGAAACCGCCTAAAATTAAGTATAAAGAGGAGAAGCTGCCCTAGGCAGCTACACATGCCAGGATCCATCACTGCCAGATGCAGTTAGAAATTTACTAAAAACAAGTCTATCTCAAGACATCTGGTGGGGGTTGGGGGTGGGGGGGGGCACCTGGGGTGGCCAGCCAAATTTCAGGGGGGCCGGTGCCACCCCTGGCCACCACGTAGACACGCCTCTGGTGCCGGGACACAGGGTATATGTAATGTAAGTATGTTAAGTGGCCTAACATTTCCGTCACGCGCTTGAGATATTCAGCCAATCACAACGCACTGGATAGCTGGCCAATCAGAGCACACCTCGCTTTTCAGAACGATGAGCTTTGTAAAAATCTATGCGTTTCAGAAGGCGAGGCATAGAGGAGCAACAATGTACATTGTGTAAAATAATTTTGTTTGTTTTTTTACCTTAAACCGCATAAACACGTTGCATTACACCAAATACACAAAATAATGTTCTTTTTAGCAACATCATATGACCCCTGTTAAAGGTTAGGGTAACACTTTACAATAACTTTCATTAATAAATCATTAAACATTATAGAATGCTTAATGAATCATTAGTTAATATATATACAAAGAGTTTGAAACGTGAGATAATGTGCTTGTTAATGTTTGCCAATACACTTATTTAACATTAGATAATGTTTAACAAATCATTATTTTATGTAACAATATGCTTACAGATGTCATTTAACTTTCAATTCCATATTATCAAGCACTTATTGAAAATCTTTAAATGATTTTAACAGATGCTATACAATGATTAAAAGCTTTAGCTGCTATTGATGTCTGATATGGGTACGGTTAGGGACAGGTTTGGTGGTTTGGGTAGGTTTAAGGGTTGGTTAAAGGGTCAACAGTGTACTGGGGTTAATTAGATTATTATAAGGGAACATGGTTCAATCTATTTATATTATATTGTTTAGATAAATGGACATTTTATTAAAAAATTATTTGTTTTCCTGTTTATTTATTTACGATTCAAGGAATTTCCTGTTTAATGATTTACTGAAGAGTAGTATACTAATGTGAGTGTAGAGTCAAAATAAAACTTTTTTTTTTGCACCAAAATTACAATCTGTTATGGCTTTAGCAAGCATTTAGCCAAACTTAGCCAGCCACCCTTTACATAAAAATTGTTACATTAGCTAAAAACCCAATGCCCATAAAGATCCTAAATGATTAGTAATCATTTATAAACATTTAAAAATGATGAATAGTTTCACCTTTAGATTGGCTACTGCAAAAATATTAACAGATGGTTAATAAATGATTTGTAAAGACGTGTGAATAGGGTAAATTCAGGTCTTTTTGCCATTAAGATGACTGCTCATAAAGGTATTAATTAAATACATTGTCAGTTACAAGACAGCAAATGTTTTCATTAACCAACAAGCAGGGTTGGGCAAAGATACATCAAAATGACAAATACCTTAATTTTAAGTGTATCAAAATAATCTACAAAATACAGCAGCCACACCAAGTATCAAAAGAAACTACTGTATTTTTGTATTTTAAAAATACTAAAAAATACTTTTAAAAGGGAGCATGACATTTCTTCACAAACCTCCCATAAATTGGCCTATTTGATCTATCCCTTCACCATTACACTGACTCAATTAAGTAAACGATGTTTTATAGCAACAACTTTTCTCTTCCCGAGTCATGCAATAAATCTGACATATGCAACCAGTTAACAGATCAAATATTCACATATCCCTGTGATCTCCCAGATGAAGGTTAGTTTTAAAGTAACCAACAGTTTAATGTTTAACAGTTTGTGAATGACTTATAATTGTATCCTAATTTAGTTACTTGGTAACGAAGGGCCTACTTTGCATCAGCAACACTGACTCACTGACTCAATGACAAACAACTCATTCATAAGAAGACAACTGATGGCACCTGTATTCATAACAACTAGTTTCTAATTAATAATTTGATTGTTAATCATGTATATAAAATATATTATGTGTCAGACAGTCATTCATGCAATGGTATGCAAAATCATGATCCATAAACAGCTACTTCAATTAGGGTACAATATTAAGCAGTCAAATATTTATCAATCATTGGACACCTATTTGGACGTTGAAAACAAACATTTTAGCATTTCAACAATTATTAAATGGTCAATATATTTTGTTTTTAATTGTAGCCATAAATGTAATTAGAAAGTAGCAACAGAACTTGTCATGGACTGTTAACCCAACTCCAACCACTCAATCTATTAAGAGCCATAGAAGTATAGAGAACACATACAAATATACACTTGTAATAAAAGCAACTGCACCAAGCACATCACATTCTATTACTCATCCATGCTTTTTATTTCAACTCCAACGTTCCAATAATTCCTGCCCACTAAAAACTGCACGGATATATTTGCTTACTCCGACAGGTCTATCTATTAGAGCTGCATGATTAATCGAAATTTTTAGAATCAGAATGAGCTTTATTGCCAGGTATGTTTACACATACGAGGAATTTGTTTTCATGACAGAAGCTTACGCAGTGCAACAGAATGACAGCGACAGGACAAAAAACAAAAAAACAGATAAAAAAATAAATAAATAAAAAAACAAGTAAATAATGAATAACAATATACATATTGACAATTGTATGTGCAAGTATATTACAATAGACAATTTTGTATGTACAGGTATATTATGTGCTAATTTGAAGTGTAGACTAAGTATGTGTGTTAGATAAATAAGTGTATGAGTGTATAAATAGTGTTGTGTGTTTCACAGTTATTGTCAAGTGTTCATTAGATGGATTGCCTGAGGGAAGAAACTGTTCCTGTGTCTGGTCATTCTAGTGCTCAGAGCTCTGTAGCGTCGACCAGATGGCAACAGTTCAAAGAGGAAGTGTGCTGGATGTGAGGGGTCCAGAGTGATTTTGCCAGCCCTTTTGCTCACTCTGGATGAGTACAATTCCTGGAGAGAAGGGAGGGTTGTATTAGTGATTCGCTCAGCAGTCCGGACTATCTTATAGTCTTCTGAGGTCAGATTTGGTAGCTGAGTTAAACCAGACAGTTATAGAAGTGCAGAGGACAGATTTACTGATGGTGGAGTACAACTGATTCAGCAGCTCCTGTGACAGGTTGAACTTCCTCAGCTGGCAGGCAGGCAGGCAAGTTTATTTATATAGCACATTTCATACACAATGGTAACTCAAAGTGCTTTACGTAAAAGAAAGTAAAATAATCATGAAGAAAAATAATAATAAAAAATAAAACAAGAAATTGTAAAACTTTGAAAATGATTTAAAAATTGACTTATTTAAAATGAATTTAAAACAGTTAAATATAGAAAATGATTTTACATAAAATACAGTGAATACTTAAAATACAGTGCAATCAGTTGGACATCGCACAGTGTTCATTCAATAAATGCACAATTAAACAGATGAGTTTTGAGTCTAGATTTAAATGTGACTAATGTTTTAGCACATCTGATCTCTTCTGGAAGCTGATTCCAACTGCGGGCGGCATAGTAACTAAAGGCGGACTCCCCTTGTTTTGTGTGAACCCTTGGTATTTCTAACTGACTCGATCCTAATGATCTGAGTGCTCTGTTAGGTTTATATTCAGTGAACATATCTGCAATATATTTTGGTCCTAGATCATTGAGTGATTTATAAATGAGTAAATGTACTTTGAAATCAATCCTAAATGTAACTGGAAGTCAGTGTAAGGACCTGAGGACTGGTGTGATATGCTCAGATTTTCTAGTTCTAGTCAGAATCCTGGCAGCAGCGTTCTGGATGAGCTGCAGCTGTCTAATGGTCTTCTTGGGAAGGCCGGTGAGGAGACCATTACAATACTCCACCCTGCTGGTGATAAAGGCATGAACAAGTTTCTCCAAGTCTTGACTGGAAACAAAACATCAAATTCTTGCAATGTTTTTTAGATGATAGTATGATGATTTAGCAGTTATGGACGAAGTACACAGACCATGTACTTGAGTAAAAGTTGAGATACCTAGTGTAAAATATTACTCCAGTAAAAGTGGAAGTTCTCCCTTTAAATGTCGACTTGAGTAAAAGTATAAAAGTACTTGGCTTCAAATTTACTTAAGTATCAAAAGTAAAAGTAATTTGGTGTAATGTAGTTCCAATGTCTTGTTATGTCCTTTATACACTCAATCAAGTCATTTAAGGTAAAAAAAAAAGAAAAGCCCACTAACACCACTCTGAAAATACAATGTTTTCTATTTGTGATATCTGGTACTGATATTTTGAAGCACATCATACTAAATGGAAACCACATGATTAGGAATAAATAGGGTGGGGGGAAACCACATTAGCGTGTATTTCTTTAACAATTTATTGTTTGAAGTAATGTAGAAATCTTACTCCTTTATCACATGGCACATTGCTCCTTTACTATATCACAGCTGTGCAATAACTTGCAAAAACGTATTTACTCAAGTTTACAAAGGATGTCTTTTTTCCAATTTACTAAACATTACTCCTTACAACACAGCTGTATGTCCACTCTAAAAACAAATGTTAGTGTTTGCATAAATCACACAAAAACAGAAACTAACACACCACCAGATTTCCCTGAAGACTTACATAGTATGTAGAACTACTGACTAGTAGTGATGTGCTATAACAGAAGAATAACAGAAATAGTACTGTTAACTGTATGACCTACCTAAAGCTAAAATATTTTTTGTTTAGTTTGAGAAGGAGCTGTTTTTCAAAATTTCTGGCATCCAATCTTGCCCTTCTTGGGCTGAAAATCAGTCCAGCAGTGCTAAAGAGACGTTCGCATGCAGCAGAAGCTGGTAAGGCAGTGTTGATTTTAAGAGACAATTTGCAAACCGCAGGATAAGATTGCAGTATCTCTTTGTTGTCTACTTTAGAGGCAAGGTACCCTTCTAGCTGTTTAACACTTTCCTGCCCATGAGTTGTCTTCATGCTTGAAAAGAAGTCATCGTCATCTGAAGCACTCGATCCATTGGCTGGTGATTGATGTGAAAGTTCTTCCTCCAGATGGTCCTTGATGTAGGCAAGTCCTAATATACAACATATATTGGGGCAGATGCCAGAAATCATGTTATATAAATGATAGGGCAATTCCGGTGTACAGTACAGAGGAAAAAGAATGAACTAATTTGGAGCAACATGCACAGTTATGGATAGACAGCTAAAGCTGACATATGAGGGCAAAGATCAGTTTCTATGCCCCATTAGATCAGCTTTACTTCCCTGGCCACAACTCAGTCTAGATTGTGTCAAATTTCCTTGTTCTTTTTCCTGAACAACATGAACAGCATGTAGTACCTTGAACAATAAGGCTATGGGGTCCATCTACATCAAACTTGCCTTTAGGCATATATATAAATCCAGGTCACAACCCCCCACCCCCCACCCTTTTAAGTAAATAAACGTATATAAATGTGCTTGTTTAGTTTTTTGTTTACTTTTGTTTTGTGAACTAAGCGCATGACATCTGAAATAAAAATGCAACAAAACATATGTACATACATAGATACATACCTAGGTTTAATAGGTTCTCATCAGATGTCCATGCTGTTTTAAATTTTGGGAGCAGGATGGCAGCAGCAATAAACTCTGGTTCTGCCATCATGTCTTTAAAGCGCTTTTTTAGTCCCTCTAGGGCTGCATCCACCAAAGGTTTGCAGTACCTGGAATTAGAGGTGGGGGAGAAAAACTGATACAGTAGAATATCACAACATTTACAGCGTGCATTTATACTGAGACAATGACAATAACAGAGCCTGTCCTCCAACAAAAAAACGACCATATAGGTCGTTTGTGCAAGCACCTTATTACGACCTATATTTACGTTTTAAAGTTAAGCGGCCTCTAGCGGGCGTAAAAATAATGACAGTATCGCGTTGCGTCTGTCGTCATGAAACGACGTATAACATCATGACCAATCAAAACGCACGTTTATTTAAATGCAATGTGTGGACTTTTTTACACCGATCTCACAGTAATTCGTACATATTTTACTAGGTGGCTTATTCGTTCGAATGACCACACATAACCCCACCCCCTAAACCTAACACTCACAGAAATCATGCTAAATTTTATTGAGCATATACATTTTACATGCACGTCCGTTGTCTGGGATCGAACCCATGATAGCATGATTGCATATCAAGGGATAACGCAATAATCTACCAACTGAGCTACACGAAACGCAAATCACAGTGCAAATAAAAGAGTACAAAACATTAATATGAAAACAACCTTTTGCCGATAGGGGCGCAATTGTAGTATACGCTCTGATGGGTCGTATTTCAGGGATTTGGACAAACGACCTATACGAGCGTATTAGTTGGAGGACAGGTTGCAATAACAACAAGCATCCCAATACTTCATTGTTAAATATGATTTGACAGTCTTACATCTATTGTGTTCTTGGTCAATATGTGTTCATAAAGGCCTCTTCTTAATCATTTTACTTATGGCACACATTAACTTTCTACACGTATGCTATATGAAGTTTTAAGGGAGTTGAATTGTGTATGATAAGGAATACACCTTAATAACATGAAGGGAAAGAATCTCTACCTGGAATTTATGTGGATTTGTTCAAGCTTATTGATGAGGAGCGTCAGAGTTGGCAGAAGCCATCCCATCTGAACATCCGTCTCAGCTTGAAGGATGTTGAGGGCTTTGGCGAGAGGACCCATGGTTCTGGCAAATTCCTCCAGAAAGGAAATTTCAACTGGACTCAACCTAACAAACATACTTAATACTTGTGTGTGTGTGTGTGTGTGTGTGTCTGTCTGTCTGTGAGAGAGTGTGTATGTGTGTGTCTGTCTGCGAGAGAGTGAGTGGTTGTGTGTGTGTGTGTGTCTGTGAGAGAGTGTGTGTTTGTGTGTCTGTCTGAGAGTGAGTGATTGTGTGTGTGTGTGTGTCTGTCTGTCTGTGAGAGTGTGTGTTTGTGTGTCTGTGAGAGAGTGAGTGGTTGTGTGTGTGTGTGTTTGTGTGTCTGTCTGTGAGAGAGTGTGTGTTTGTGTGTCTGTCAGAGTGTGTGATTGTGTGTGTGTGTGTGTGTGTGTGTTGTGTGTGTCTGTGAGAGAGTGTGTGTTTGTGTGTGTCTGTCTGTGAGAGAATGAGTGGTTGTGTGTGTGTGTGTGTGTGTGTGTCTGTGAGAGAGTGTGTGTTTGTGTGTCTGTTTTAGTGTGTGATTGTGTGTGTGTGTGTGTGTGTGTGTGTGTCTGTGTGAGAGAGAGTGTGTGTTTGTGTGTCTGTCTGCGAGAGAATGAGTGGTTGTGTGTGTGTGTGTGTGTGTGTGTCTGTGAGAGAGTGTGTGTTTGTGTGTCTGTCAGAGTGTGTGATTGTGTGTGTGTGTGTGTGTGTGTGTCTGTCTGTGAGAGAGTGTGTGTTTGTGTGTCTGTCTGCGAGAGAGTGAGTGGTTGTGTGTGTGTGTGTGTGTGTGTGTGTCTGTGAGAGAGTGTGTGTTTGTGTGTCTGTCAGAGTGTGTGATTGTGTGTGTGTGTGTGTGTGTCTGTGAGAGAGTGTGTGTTTGTGTGTCTGTCAGAGTGTGTGATTGTGTGTGTGTGTGTGTGTCTGTGAGAGAGTGTGTGTTTGTGTGTCTGTCTGTGAGAGAATGAGTGGTTGTGTGTGTGTGTGTGTGTGTGTCTGTGAGAGAGTGTGTGTTTGTGTGTCTGTCAGAGTGTGTGATTGTGTGTGTGTGTGTGTGTGTGTGTGTGTGTGTGTGTCTGTGAGAGAGTGTGTGTTTGTGTGTCTGTCTGAGAGTGAGTGATTGTGTGTGTGTGTGTCTGTCTGTGAGAGAGTGTGCGTTTGTGTGTCTGTCAGAGAGTGTGATTGTGTGTGTGTGTGTGTGTGTCTGTGAGAGAGTGTGTGTTTGTGTGTGTCTGTCAGAGTGAGGTGATTGTGTGTGTGTGTGTCTGTCTGTCTGTCTGTCTGTGAGAGAGTGAGTGGTTGTGTGTGTGTGTGTCTGTCTGTGAGAGAGTGTGCGTTTGTGTGTCTGTCTGTGAGAGAGTGTGTGTGTGTGTGTGTGTGTGTGTGTGTGTGTGTGTGTGTGATGAGTGGTGACACTGCTCGGACTATAATTGTCCTCCATTTCCCCTTACTTAAAGCAACTCAATAGTTAAGCAATATTTTCCAAAATTACATATTGGAATGAAAGGTATATTTAAAAAAAGTTACACTTACATTGGCAACTTCAGTGCAGTGCATACAGTTCTCAGGGCCCCTTCTCCTTCATCCTTCATTATTCTCATGATTCTTTCAACAGAGAGAAATAATGAGTTCCATCGTGTGCCGTTAGGCCAGATCAGTTGTATTTTGCATGTTTCCTCTATGATGTCTGAAGCAGTGGAGGATCGAGATGTCTTGTTTCATAAGCCACTGCATTTTCTCTATGCCAAAATCGCAATGGATGTCATTCAATGCACTGCCCAACACATCAAAAGTGTGTGGCCCTTTAATCCGCCGGCAAGCAAGTGCCACAGAGCACCTCTTCAATTAATCTGGATCCACCCAGTGGGCAGTGACCCCGAGAAATCGTCTCCTTCTTGCACTCCAACAGTCAGTCGTTGTGGCAATGAATTCAATGGAGGACATTGCTTGTTTAATATTTCTCTTCATTTCTTGGGCACCCTCTTCTATTTTCTGGTGCAATGTAGTTCTGGACATCACACGTGAATTAGGCTGTAGCTCTTGCACTAAAGCATGAAACGCAGGCTGTTCTACCACAGTAAATGGTTGAAGACTCTGAATTACAAAATTTATGACTACGTTGTCTACCTTTGTTTGATTCACAATCTTCGTTTCTCCTAATTGCAGTTGTCTGGAAGTGGAGGGAACTGGGTTTTCAGCTTTTCTTTTTCGAGGGGCTGTCAGGGCATTGTATCTTTCCAAGTGACTTGAATGCTTTCTCTGGAAGGAAAGAAAGGGGGAAAAACACATCATGAACATCATATCTTCACAGCAATATATCTCAATTTCATAAATGAAGTGCACATTTCATGTTTTTTTGCATGTACCAAGTAGGCTGCCGAGAAGCCTGAGTAACTAGCTAGCCTACATCAATCGCAGGCTACTGTTCAATTAGCTACCAATCAATCATACCTTGCATGTAAACCTAGTCAAATAGAAGCCTAAATGTCAGAAAAATGCATCGGCCTAAATGCATTTTCATCATTTTACATTGAATTTCTTTAGACACACTACACATTCTATGAACGAGCTTGACAAGTAAATGGCATTTTTAGGGCGTAACGTTAGGCTATTTCTAGCCAAGTGCCTTGGTGTTAATGAGCTTTGCTAACGGTCGGCCTGCAGTTTCCTAGCTTAACCTTGCACAATGCAACCGATGTCCACGACCACGTTTATTATTAACACAACGTATGAGCGTATTATATCCAGTTTGGGTAAAACGACAGGTATATTAGCCTTTAATTAATTTCACGGTCAAACTGAAAATTACTTACCTCTATGTGTTTCTTTAGATTGGACGGCAAATTCTTGAAAGAAGAAATCGTATGCTTCTGAGGCAGACAGAGAAGGCACTTAAAAATGAACGATTCGTTCTTCCTTTCCACTAACTTCAAGTAGTTCGCTTAAATATGGCCATGGGTGCTCAATTTCAATGTCTGGCGCTTCTTCCATTATTGCGTTGGCTATAAACGTGACAGCGAAAATTCGGCAAATGAATGCTAAACAGAGATAAGGATGGAGGAGAAGGCAGGTTGGGACAAGTAGCAGGCTGGCAGCCAGCAGCCATAGACAGTAAAGCGCGCAGGCACAGCCAGCAGCAACGCCCAAACTGCACGAAACACAACGTGTTTTGATTGGTACATTTGCGCTTGCACTTGCACTTATTTGGACCTGTCACTGGTCACGCATGTATGTCGTGGAAAGGAACGTAGAAAGAAACGACAGGTTTTAGGAAAGTAGTGGAGTAAAAAGTAAGGTTTTCCACTTCGAAATGTAGTTGAGTCAAAGTATAAAGTCTCACAAAACAATGATACTCAAGTAAAGTACAGATACGCTAAAAAGTTACTTAAGTATGGTAACGAATTACTTGTACTTCGTTACTGTCCACCACTGTGATTTAGTTACTGCTTTGACATGACTACTGAAACTAAGGTCTGTCTCCAGAATCAAACCAAGATTCCTGACTAGATTTTTAGTTGTTTGACCCCTAGAGTCAAGGTATGCATTCACCTTGAAAACTTCATCTTTGTTTCCAAATGCAATGACTTCAGTTTTTTCCTTGTTTAACTGAAGAAAGTTCTGGAACATCCAACTATTATTTTCATCAATACATTTGCAGAGGGGAGTTAATGGGGCTGTAGTCATTTGGCGATAAGGCTAGGTAAATCTGTGTATCCTCAGCATAGCTGTGATAGGCAATTTGGTTCTTTCTCATTATTTGACTTAGTGGGAGCATATACAGGCTAAACAAGAGCGGTGCAAGAATTGAGCCTTGTGGGACTCCACATGTCATGGATGTCCACTTAGCCTTATTCTCTCCTAGACTCAAAAAATAGCCTTCTAAGTATGACCTGAACCATTTGAGTACCAACCCAGAAAGCCCGACCCAGTTTTCCAGTCTTTCTAGTAGTATGTTATGATCGACAGTGTCAAACGCAGCACTGAGATCAAGCAATACCAGCACTGATATTTTGCCAGAGTCAGAATTTAAGCGAACATCATTTATTATCTTATTGAGTGCTGTCTCTGTGCTATGATGCAGTCGGAAACCAGATTGAAAATTGTCCAGGTATCCATTTGAGTTTAAGTATTTGTTCAGCTAATTAAGAACTACCTTTTCTATAATTTTGCCTATAAAAGGAAGATTTGATATTGGTCTATAATTGCTCAAAATGGTGTTATCAAGATTGCTCTTTTTAGGAGGGGCTTAACAACTGCAATTTTCAGGGAGTTTGGAAATGTCCCAGAAAGAAGTGAGGCGTTCACCACTTCTAAGAGATCTGCTTCTAAACAGTTTTGAAAAAAGATGTGGGAAGTGTGTCAAGATAGCAGGTTGACGATTTTAGGTGCTGCACTATTTCTTCCAAAATTTTGCTATCAATTGCTTCAAAAATAGACAAAGATTTTCACAGGGGTCGGATTTCGGTACAACACCGGCTCTGATCCGTCACCTAATTTTGGCAGATCCTCCTCCTCAGATGCCAATGAAAGACGTTCGTACTGATCTATAGCGAGCATGGGAGATTTTAATGAAAAATCTTCTATTATGAGCACGCTTGCCGCACAATAACGAACTTTAGCGTGCAAAAGACACAACATGTGAACAAGACCAAATGCACAGATCCAATACTGGTACATGCATTCCAGGGAACTTCGAACTGCGTCCTCTAGGGGTCGCTATGGGGAAAGCCTCATCATGACCCGTGTCTGAAGCATACATTAGCTGTGTCCCATAGTTGAGTGTGCACACTTCGAAGGCAACGGACTTCGAAGAAGAGGCCTCCGAAGTGCACAAAGGGTCCTCCGAAGTGCGTGAGATGCTCCGCCTTCACAGGATTTCCTAATTCCGCCACCAGGTGTTTCCGATTAGCGCTCTGTCGCATAGCAACGGTGCAAGAAGAGCGCTGACGAGAGGACAGTCGTGCCAGGATATGTAGAGCCAGAATTGCTCGTTTTTGTTTTAGGATTTACTCATAATGGAGGAGACAGTGATGAACCTCAGGCTTAGCCAAGACTGAGGCCAGGTAAGTTACACTGGTTTGCTGCGATCTTTGTCGGATTACAACTTTAAATGCAGGAACTGGCTTGGAGCTTACTTGAATAATGTAATGAGACATACGAAAAACAACAAAATACACACATAGCAGTTCAAATGCTGACTGATATCTTACAAAGGTGCAATTTTATGAAGTTCATTGTCTTGACCATATGTAGACAGGTTTGCAACCCATTTTTTTTAGGCAGTTAACCATAAAAATAAAACTGTATTTAAAAAAATAGAGCATAGTACAGCTTAATGTCCAGCAACTTTAAATTTAATAACCTTGAACATATTTAGAAGTAAAGTGCAACATACACAGAAGTGCAGCAGTATTATTAATGTAAAACCATCCTGACAAATTCTTATTTTCAAGACAATACTGCACATACCTTTACTCTCAATACCTTAAGTATATTAGAGTATGCAAGATAATACTTTTACTTAAAGGATAGTTCAGCCAAAAATGAAAATTGTGTAATCATTTACTCACCCTGCAGTTGCTCTAGGTTTGTAATTTATATTTTTGGGGGAACTATCCCTTCAGCTAAGATTTTAAATATGAGTAGTAGTTTTACCCCAATATGGTATTGGTAGTTACTAAAAGTAGTTTACCAAAGTATGTCAATATTTGTTGTACTAATTATGTTGTCATAGCTCTAAACAATTTATCTTTTTGTTCTTTCCCTAAATCAGAGCAGACCCCTGTACTGCAGGACAGAGCTGAATGTGCCAGCGCTGGACAGGTGTTTAATGGTTTTGTCCTGAGCAGGGAGACCCTGACTGTGCTGCTGGATCTACTGAGAAGTGAACGCCAACAGTGATGGTGTACCACGATCCAGACCCTGGTGTTTCTCTTCTGTCTGCCAGCGGTACATCATACAGATGGTCTCCAGAGTGTTTGACATGTGCCTCGTTCCACTGTCACCACACTGTCCTCCGAGTCTCTGAGGAGGTGCTGGCCATTCACCAAGAGATTCCCCTCCTGAAGACCCCAGAACACATGGAGGCAGGGCCGGGCTCAAACTGATGTTGTTTTTCTGATGTTAAACCTAAGCTATGTTGTAAATGGTTGTAAAAGGTACTTTCTATTATGTATAGAACAATTTGTTTTAATGTGTAAAAAAGTATTTACAGGACAAACAAATAAACATATAAAAGAATGTTTTGTGAAAAAATTATAAGCTACATTAAAAAAAATTAATGTACATAAGCACTTTTATTTACACATGCAAATATGCAAAACAAAAATGCAAAATGTACAGAAAGTACTCAGGCTTATTTACGAATAAATGACACACAAAAAATGAATAATGTATACAAATGCATTTCATTTTTAACTTGCGTCACAAAAATAAACTACAGAAATTAGGTTGTTTCATTGACAATATGACATTTAAAAAATATATTGGAAAAACTGTAATGTACTCATTTTTTTCCCACTGTTTTGTCTTGGCTAATGAAGAATGTATTTGTTTGAATTTGATGTCCTCCCTACACTCGCTCCCTCACCTGTCTCAGGACACTTCACAAATAAACCATGCCTGTTAACAACAACAAAAACACATGCTCACTTTCTCCAGAATAGTATTAAAACAGAAGAAAATGGAAACACTTATGAAAAAAGACAGGTTTGCAATCTTAACATTAGAAAATATGACACAGCAGGACATGCATACAAAATACTGAAGTGCTAAAGTTTGGTTAAAACATTTGTAGACATCTTGCATGACAGCACTTCAAAAACACAAAAAAGGGAAAGACCATTGCCTTATATAGTGGCTGTCTTATTGTTTGTGGGCTTTATGTTAAAAAAAACCTGGCTTTAAACACTTTCGCCAGGCATTTGAGTAAATGAAAACACAATACTTACATTTCAATGTGAAGTCCTCCACAGAACTCTCACCTGCCTCTGAATATAAACACCTTCATCATATGCACACAAGTGATTCTGGGATATGGTAGGGTGCGAAGTGTCCATGTTCCTGTCCCAAATGGCATACTCCGGACTTGTGGACTTCCTCAGAGTCCACACTTTGGTGACGTCATGTAGTGCAGACATATAGGGCCCTTGGCGCGAGTCCACGAGGGCGCATTGAGAGGTATTTTTGGTACAGACTCGATCGTCACGCCGGAAATAACAGTCTTATTAAATATCACAAATATCTTATACAAATATTATAATATTTAGCATCGAGAACAGGTTTCTTTTCTTTTGCCAAATATTATCTCCATGTCAGCTACACAGCCTGCTTTTGCTTATGCCACCTGGGCATTAGACAATATATACATGCCTATTTAAATAATGTATACCGTTGTAATAATACATAATGTTCCATTTGAACTAAGATTACAATTTTAACACATAATAAACATGTGCGTGAGTTTCAGATGAATTTACAGGTTTAAATATAAATACTAGGTTTACATATGACTCAGTAAAGCCCTGACATTCGGTTCTATTTATTTAATGAATCATAATGCGATCGTATTATTCAACGGGCTATTATTATGTTTGAGATATCAACCACTGGTCGATGACCATAATCTTTGTATAAACTGTAGGTAACAACTGGTAAAATGTACACCTAGGTCATAAAAACCGTAATGACACCTACACTTAAATATTTTCTTCTCAGTCATGTCATCAATTGCTCTTGAGTGAAATCTCCTCCCATCCATTGTCTGATTGGCATTTCGCAAGGATTCCTGGGTAGTTAAGTCCCGGTGGTACTGAGTGCCTGACAACCTGGTTCTTGACGCATACAGCGCTATGATTTCTGTGAAGCAGAAAACGCGGACGGAATCTCAAAATCCAGTCATGAAAATGAAACTTACATTTTAATATGGACAGTCACGGAATTTGTCAAGGTTAGCATAAATTAATCAAATCAAATCTCCATATGGACCAGGGTGACGCTTGCAGTAATTTCAGCATCTGCCGTCTCAATGAGGACATAAATACATAAACAACATCACCAGAACTGTTCTGAGTCACTTCACAAGCATTTTACTGTTTCATTTGAGTAAAACCAGTGTCAATTTAAAGGTATTCACGGTAACCCAGGGTTTCCCACACATTGATTTATTTGTTTTAAAGCGCCTCCTGCTGGCAGAAAATGAATTTGCATATATATGTATATATGTATGCGAGCGAGGGAGCCCCCACAAATAAAATATAATAATGCTGTAAAAAACACAACAAACCAAAAAAAAAAAAGTTCATTTTTACATAAAGGCATGGTGCTAGAAATATTACTATTATTTAGTAGGATGTATGTGATACTGCTACTACTGTTGAAAAAATAAGAAATAAATCACAAAAAAAGAAATAAATCACACAATATTTCTTCCATGTTTTAATTTTAATAGCAACTCCCCTTTATTTAACAAAAAAAAGTGTTTAAATTTCATCAATTAAAAGACAAATTAAATTTGGGTGAAACAGTTTTTTATAATTATATTACTTCTAGAAAAACATTTAAACACAATTGTAAATAAGTATAAAGAATGGCATTGGTTTTATTTTTAGTGATAAAAAGTTTTTTTTTTTTTAATAAGCATATTTTTGTGTTTTGCTTTGGTACCGAAATTGGTACCGAGAACCGTGGATTTTCACTTATATCGGTACCGAATACTGAAATTTTGGTACCGTGACAACACTAATCCATTCTATATATACTTATATATATGTATTAAATTGCTGGTGGTTATGTGTGTGAGTTTTCTTTGCAGTGCTCAATCAAAGTGTTTACTAAACACTCGTCGGCATTATGTCCAGCCGGTATGATAGCCCTATTTCCGGCTTCATGCTTCCGGTATCAGGCGGCCTGATCATAGGTTTCTGCGGGAACCTTCTTGATCATTAAACCCGGCACGGCACTGCAAGGAATTTCCTGGATGTCCAGCCAGGTCACCCTGAGGGGCTTCCTGGTCGCTTGGATATCCCTTCTTGCTGACGCATCGAGCGGGAAGTGGAGGTGGCAGTTGCAGGAATCTTCTTGTATATGCTGTCTCAGGTGATGCTCCCCTCGTCAGAGGTTTGTAATTTGAGCTTGCCTCTCCCGTGCGGTTCGGAACCTCTGCGATGCTTAGGAATCTTTAAGTACACACGCTAAGCTCTGTGTACTTTCTGAAATCCATATGGTGGTAAGTGTGCACGTTAAACACTCTGTGCACTTTTTAAAATCCACGTTCTCCTTAAGCGCCCAAGTTCGCTCCCCTTGTGAGGAGTTGAATTCCTCGCTCCATGGGCTGTTCTCGTTGTAGTTTAACAGAGCTCCCCTTTACCAAAAAGGGTTTCCTATGAGCACGCTACTCTCTTTCTGAATTCGGAGTTCTCCTCTAATGTAAGAGTTGAGTTCTCTGTTTTTCCCAGAGCACCTGGCATCCAGCAGCATCAGGCAAACTAGGCCCTTCCTTCGCCTATCTGATGAGCTGAGTTTTTGGCTAGCTTGCAGTATGTTTACCTGTGAAGTGCCTTCCTGCTTCAAATGCTCCACCATCATCCCCGTTCCAAAGAAACCCAAGATAACAGGACTTAATGACTACAGACCTGTGACTCTAACGTCTGTCGTCATTAAGTCATTTTCAAAATGGTTCTGGCTTACCTGAAGGACATCACTGGACCCTTACTGGACCCCCTGCAGTTTGCTTACCGAGCAAACAGGTCCGTGGATGATGCAGTAAACATGGGACTGCATTATGTTCTGCAACACCTAGACAGACCAGGGACTTATGTGAGGATCCTGTTTGTGGACTTCAGCTCGGCCTTTAACACGATCATCCCAAACCACCTCCTGCCCAAACTAACTCAGCTCTCCGTGCCCACCTCCGTCTGTCAGTGGATCAACAGCTTCCTGACAGACAGGCAGCAGCTAGTGAGGCTGGGAAAATACACATCCAACACCTGTATAATCAGCACTGGAGCACCTCAGGGCTGCGTTCTCTCCCCACTGCTCTTCTCCCTGTACACTAATGATTGCACATCTAAGGACCCCTTTGTCAAGCTCCTGAAGTTTGCAGACGACACCACACTCATTGGCCTCATTCAGGACGGTGACGAGTCTGCTTACAGACAGGAGGTTAAAGAGCTGGCTGTATGGTGCACTCTCAACAACCTGGAGCTTAACACGCTCAAAACAGTGGAGATGATCATGGATTTCAGGAGAAACCCCCCCTGCTCTCCCCCCACTCACCATCATGAACAGCACTGTGACTGCAGTGGAGTCATTCAGGCTCCTGGGAACCACCATCTCTCAGGACCTGAAGTGGGACATTCACATTGACTCCATAGTGAAAAAGGCCCAGCAGAGGTTGTACTTCCTTCTCCAGCTGAGGAAGTTCAACCTACCACAAGAGCTCTTCTACTCCGCCATCATTGAATCTGTCCTCTGCACTTCAGTAACTGTCTGGTTCAGCTCAGCTTCTAAATCTGACCTCAGAAGACTACAGAGGGTAGTCCGGACTGCTGAGAGAATCATCGGTACAACCCTCCCTTCTATTCAAGAACTGTACTTATCCAGAATGAGCAAAAAGGCTGGCAAAATCACTCTGGACCCCTCACATCCAGCACACTTCCTCTTTGAACTGTTGCCATCTGGTCAACGCTACAGAGCACTGAGCACCATAACGACCAGACACAGGAACAGTTTCTCCCCTCAGGCAATCCATCTAATGAACACTTGATAATAACTGTGGAACACACAACACTATTTATATTTACATACACATACACTTATTTATCTAACACACATACTTAGTGTACCTTAAATTTTTTTGCACATAATATACTTGTACATACACAACTGCTCATCGTAATATACCTGCCATACAATTGTCAATTTGTATATTGTCATTTCTTACCTACTTATTTGTATTTTTTTTTGTATTTTTAGTATTTTCTATTCTTTATTATGTGTTTTTTTGTTCTGTCGCTGTCATTCTGTTGCACTGCGGAGCTTCTGTCACGAAAACAAATTCCTCGTATGTGTGAACATACCTGGCAATAATGCTCATTCTGATTCTGATTCTGCTTACCCTTCTGATTCTCATGATCAGGCTGTAGGTCGAGCCCCCTCTCTTGTTGAGAGTTGGGGTTGTGCTCCCCCAGCTAAGTAAATTATTGATAGCTGTTCCAGCTTGGAACAAGCGGTAGGTCGAGCTCCAGCTCGTTTGAGAGCTGGGTGTTTGCCCCTCCCCCCAGCTAGATATTTACTGCTAGCCGCTCCAGCATTACTACTATAGATTGAGTTGATAACTCTCAAATGTATTGTTTTGGGATGCTCCATTCCATCTATGAGTTGCTCTATCAGAGTGCCACGAGAGCCCCCCCCACCTTAAGAACAGTATTTAAAATCCATGTTATGGTAAGTGTGCACGTGAAGTCTTTGCGCACTTTCTGAAATCCAAACTGTGGTAAGTTCGCACGCTAGTACTCTGTGTTCTTTCTAAAAATCCTATATGGTGAGGGCTACGCGCGGTTGCTTCGTGCCCTTTCTTGAGTTGGTAAAAGCCCCTTTCATCTTGGGCACCACTCCACCTATGTATCCTCAGATACCTATCTAAACAGGGTGTTGCTACTAGGTATCTGTTGAGACAGTTCCTTCAGCAAGCTTATGCAAGAGCAAGCGGTAGCCCCTGTGTGACAGGCAAGACTTAGTATAAAATGCTAGGTTCCTAGCCGTATCCCTTTAAAGGAATCTTTCTTGATTCCAAGCCTTGAGCTCTACCCCGGGCCGAGGCCCTAACAGGTAAGTTGGGTATGTAGCCTAGGCCTTTGGCCGTAAGGGATAGTGTCACGGACAGCCGTCTAACATCCCAGGGGCAACTCCCATGGGAATGGTAGAGTTGGTACTTAGTGCTCGCCATGATCTGGCCTCCACTCCCCTCAGCATGGCAGCGTGGGTATACTGTTCCCCACAGCGACCCCTATAGGATGCAGTTCGAAGTTCCCTTGAAAGGTAACGTCTCAGGTTACGAATGTAACTTGTTGGTGTTTTTTCAATGTTTGCTTCAGACACGGGTCACGACGAGGCGTTCCCCATAGTGACCCCTAGAGGATGCAGTGTCTCGTTCCCTACTCAGGGAACCATGGTTACATTCGTAACCTGAGACGTTTCTTTCTCAAATGTTTACATTTACTTAAGACAAAACCGACTGTTTACAATTATACTCACCAGGATGGCTATTTTGACATCATTTTGTGTTTATTTGGCAGGTTAAGCTTAACAAACCACAATAAATAAATAAATCTCAATATGACACTCGCGAGGTGGCTTTGCACACGCCACGGTTTGGCTGTGAGCGCACAGAAAATCGCCTCTGGAGGGATCAAGTATCGAATGGCTTAAAAAGACATGCAAATGATACATTTTTGTGACAATGCAACAATGACCCAATTAAGCAAGTGACAGTACTGTCAACTGTCCCTGAACGCGAGCCAAAGTATCACAGCGTGGAGCAGCTCAGTAGAAGAGATGCGCCAATGAGAAGCTACTTTGAGAGAGTGAAAGAGAGAAGACATGGTACAGCTGTATCGCTCGCGCTGTTTTCAAATGCCAGATTTAATCTGATATTTTTTGTGGATTTATTTACTCATCTGGCCTAATATATTGAATAAATGTTTGCAGGAATTTCCTTTATTATAAACTTGAAAGCTGCGGGAATGAGTAAAACTATAGTGGCGTCTGCAGGTGTACGCTGTTGGCACTGTGTACCATGAGCGCTCCGACTGACCTGAGATTTGCCCCGCAAACATTTCATCAGTTATTATATGTGTCCCGTATTTCTGTCGACTGAACCCGCCATGCCATTAATTATACATTTATGTTTCTCTCTTGTTTCTCCTTTAGTAATGTTTTTCTGCAGGCCAAGTCAATTTCTGCTATAAATATTGAACTTGTGGCGCGGTCACAAAAATGAAACCGAACTCGGTGTATACTTGTTGTGCAGTTTTTTATTTGGTTTTGTTAATATGTTTGTTATTTAAGTGAAATGCTTAGGAATGTTTATTCTATTCCTTTTAGATATGCTGTTTTATTCTGTTTTTCTCCATACACAGATGCGCTGCAGATGCATGATGTGATGATGTATGAATAGTTCTGATGCTTGTGCTGCTAGTTGTTAAGTTTAAATTCTAAGTTTTAATTTATTTAAATCTAATTTAACCTTCTAATTTTGTTGTTTAACGGTTAATGATCGGCTAACGAGCGTCGGTTCTCAGTCAGGAAAATTAATCGAAACTGCTGGGACACCATGATGGAGAGCTAACTTTAAGAAAATTAAGATGTGCATTCTCTAAGTGGCCATAAACACCAGCAGATTTAATGTTTTTTTTTCTTTTCTTTTCTTTTCTTTTCTTTACATAATGAAAGAGTTTTTGTTCTCAATTAGAATTTCATTTTAAAGTGGTAATTTAAAGCTTATAGATATATTTGCCAAGTCTGTGAGGCATATATTCACTGAGTTTCAGTTCATTTTTGTGAAGCACTCCTGCTCAAGATGAGATGGCAGAAAGCTCATTCTGTTTGTTTTCTTTATTTTATAATAAATTATATTGTGAGTGCACACAAATAAAAGTAGACCTTTTAAAGTTCTGAATGATGATGTATAACTTACCTTTATGAGCAAAAATGACTTATGCATTGACTTATATTTATGACTTATAAATGATATGCATTAAAATGACAATGTATTTTAAGTTATTTCTACTGTTAGAAAAAAATGCAAGTGACCGTGCTGGTGCCTCCGTGTCCTGCAGAGCACTTAGCTTCCTCTCTCCGCACAAACACTTGGATATGCGACTAACAGCGCACATTTATCTAGGTTAAATGTTTAAACTAGCATTGTAATATTAAACTGTTTTATATCTATAGATTTTATTTTAGACAATCTAAAATAATGTGATTGTATGAATGCTCTGTTCCCTCTTCCTCCTCTAATTACATGCCGGATCCGTTACCCCACTTTATTCTGGGACCTCGCAATTTACAAATTAAGCACTGCTAGTGTGTATTTGGCCTGTTTGTTTATTTTAGTTTGTTTTGAGTTTTGCAGTGAACCATGGTTTGTCGTTGTTGTAAGTTAGATGACTCCTGGTAGAAATGCACATTTCTTCACAGAAACTGATATAAGATGTTACAGTCTCTGTGAGCTCGTCCAGATCGGTGGCAGCAGCTTCAAAATCACTCCAATCAGTGAGGTCGAAACAAGCTTTTAAATCCTGCTTCATTAGTCCATCTTTTTACAGTCTTTAATACAGGTTTAGCTGATTTCAGTTTCTGCCTGTAGGTGTGTATAAGATGAACCAAACAGTGCTCATAGAGCCCCAAAGCTCCCCGTGGAACAGAGTGATATTCATTCTTTATTGTGGTATAACAGTGATCCAATATATTACTGTCTCTGGTGGGACATGTGATGTGCTGTCTGTATTTTGGCAGTTCACGGGAGAGATCTGCTTTATTAAAGTCCCCAAGAATGATTAAAACAGAGTCCGGGTTTTGTTGTTCTGTCTCCGTGATCTGATCAGTGAGTTTCTGTAAAGCTGAGCTCACGTGCGCTTGCGGATGAATGTAAACACTAACGAGAATGAACGAGTGAAACTCCTGTGGTGAATAGAATGGCTTGCAATTAATGAAGAGCGCTTTAGATCAGGACAGCACATTTTCTTTAACACTGTTACATCAGTACACCACTAGGCATGGGCTGATTACTGGTTTCAGAGTATACCGCGATTTGAAAATGTCACGGTTTCAAAACCACTAATATTTTCCATTATACTGTTCCTGCGGTATGCGCTGTTTTCCATGTCTCCTCAAAGACTGGCTGAGTGCAGTGTAGAGAGTAACACTGACCCATCCTCCTCCTGTTGGTGCCAGCGAGCGGTCAGTCACGTGTGTGTAGAATGGCTGAACTTAAGGCCCGTATACACTTCACATTCAGCGTTCCTTTCCGTCTTGCGCTCAGCCTCGTCCGCACAGCTTTCAATGAGTGAGATGCAGTAAGCTACGTGAGATGGATGAGCTCGACACATGCGCAGTACCACAGGGTGCACGGCTGTCTGCGAGCCCTCTTGATGACAAAAATAATGCAATGCCGACGGTGCACAGACGGCCGAAATATACCTTGGCCTTTACGGGATCAGCAACCGGCCGTTTTATGACTTAATGCAACTCTCTGTTCTGGACTTGCACAAACTGGGTTGCAATGTAATCATTTTCCAAAATGTCAGAATGCGTTTCTGAGGGGAGCTGACTGTCTTCTGAAAAGTTTACATGGTATAATTTCACAAAGCTTGTCAGAACATTCTGTTTTTGCTTCAAATTGGGTTATTATTAAATCAAATTATGTGTATGATTATTATTATATAACTAAATGATATGAAATTATATAAATTATATGTATATGAATTATATAACTAAAATTAAATAACTGTAATTACAGATTTAGGTTATATAAAGATATAAACTAATAAAAAACATTATTATTATAATACTAATTCTACTGTTTCTAATATTCTGTATGTTGCTCAAAAACAAAATATATTGTGTCCACCGGGATTTTATTTTTAATTTTTTAAGTGAAGTGACCCAGTCATTTAAAAATAACACATTTCAGAGCTGTAACAACAATACAGTGATACCGTGAAACAGTGATATTTTTGCTTAAGGTTATACTGTCAATATCTCATACCGGCCCATGCCTATACACCACCTTTCATTGATGTAAAAGCATGTCCCGCCACGCGATTTCCCCGTTGATTCTGCATCACGATCAGCTCTGAACAGCTGGAAACTCGGCAGATTTAATGCACTGTCCTGTATGGCATCATTCACCCAGGTTTCTGTGAAACACAGAGCAGCAGAGTGTGAGAAATCCTTATTTGTCTGGGAGAGCAGAAGTTGTTTGTCCGTTTTGTTGGGTATAGAGCGGAGGTTCGCCAGATGGATGCTAGGCAACGGTGTTTGAAATTCGTGCTGCCTGAGCTTCATGAGGGTGCCGACTTAACTAAAGACAGGACAAACTAACAAAAACAACAGTGGAGCACGCCACGGAGGCCGCCATCATCATCGGCGCCATCTTGGCTATGTCAATTAAATTGCAATTAGGCAGAAGCTGCGATTGTCATGCATATCTTTCAGTGAAGCACGGTTCTGTGATCAGCAGTAAATCTCCAATCCGAAGGCCAGAGGGTGCTCTCGCACTGAAACTCCAAATAAGCCCCACAGAAGAAACCCAGGTATAAACAGAAGATTTAACTGCTTTCATTGATCCAATGTGACTAATAAACACACGATTACGACAATATATCGAGAATATATTTTATATATGAGTCCGTCTTGTTATAATGTTTATTATAATAAAGTATATAGTAATGCAATGCTAATTGACATAGCCTTCATCACTGCTTAGAATGCTATTAAATACAGGTGCTGGTCATATAATTAGAATATCATCAAAAAGTTGATTTATTTCACTAATTCCATTCAAAAAGTGAAACTTGTATATTATATTCATTCATTACACACAGATTGATATATTACAAATGTTTATTTCTTTTAATTTTGATGATTATAACTGACAACTCAGTAAAATCCCAAATTCAGTATCTCAGAAAATTAGAATATTGTGAAAAGTTTCAGTATTGAAGACACCTGGTGCCACACTCTAATCAGCTAATTAACTCAAAACACCTGCAAAGGCCATTAACTTTTATAAAGAATATCTCTTTGGATTTGAGACTTTAGTCTTTGCAACTTTACAGATCTTCTTTATGCACCAAGAGCTTGTAACACTTAAATTGCATCATATAACCCCTTTAAGTACTCCCATTTATGTTGATTGAACAAAAACATTGTTCACCAGGATGCCTTTTTAAGCTACACATTTCAGATAAAACACCTTGTGACAAACACAGCACTGTGGCAGATGCCTTATACATACCTTTACACAAACAGGAAGTCTCTGAGATCAGAAATAGTTTCCTTAGTTTGTGTGTGTAAACTTATGTAAGAATGTGTATGATGGGTTGTGTTTTCTAGAAATTATTCTGATACATCAGCACAGTTTCACTGATGATCCAGAATAAACGTAAAATCCAGGATGAATGTGAATGTGGTCTGAACTGTGTGGATGAGGCTCATTGTGTCAGAGAAGCTGTAGAAGGACAGAGTTCCTGCACTGTGTTCCACATACACCCCTATTCTACTACTGGATGCTACAGGGAGATCAGTCTCTATCTTATTGTGTAGGAATAAGTAACTAAAGGGAGAGCAGGAAAAACCCAAGGACTGATCATTACGTCCAAACAGGCATTCATTACCCCGTCCCTTCCTGGTCATGCTCTTGTATGATAAACTCACAACCAAAGACAAACATAATCTGACTAAAGTAATAACATACATATTTGTTCTTTTATTATTTTTATTGAATACACAGAGTAATCATTCACAGTGCAGTGTGGAGAAAGTAAGTGAACCCTTGAATTCATTAAGCATCAAACCCACCACCAAATGTTTTCTATTTCTTGTTGGTCTTAAAGTGATCTTTGCAGGATGCCCATTTCTTATGTTTGTCTATAAATGTAACCTGCATGAAGATCAGACCACATGTTATGGGTAATCAATAATAAGATATTTTCAAAAGGTTCACAAACTTATTGTTGCCACTCTGTCCTGTGAAAATCATTATTGATACAATTACAACTCTTCTATCATGTTTTCTATCACTTTCTACAGGAACAATATGAACACTCAGTGAGTTTTAATGCTTGTTTTCTTGGTCTCTTACATTGTAGAAAGTCATTTTGGGCGTTGTCCATTCATCTTTGCTTAGACTTTGTATGTAATCTACTCACACAAATAATTAAATCAGCTTTTGGTGTGCACACACCATTAGGGTACTATTATATGACACTGATGTATTCAAAATGGAAAAGTATCTCATACATAACACAATGTTGTCAAAATGATTCCTGTTTACACGGATCTGCAAAAACGACTAGTTGGCAATGTCACTTCGTAAAGAGACACTATGCTCCTGCCACACATACCTATCAATTGAACACATAATTAATACATCTTTTTAAACAATGAGCACTTTGAAAGGCTCCCAAAATGCTGTTGAGTATATTAACTGTCAGAATGAATAAAATTATTCTGTTTTTAGTTGAAAAAGGTGTCATGTGAACACCCCTTTAGGGCACAGTCCCAAAGTCAGGTTTTGTTTGGATTCAATTGTTGAAGCATTTCTGTGGCAAGCAGGATGGGGGAGAGTCGTTAGAATGGAGTGAGGCTGGAGGAATGAGTGTTAATGAGTGACACCTGTGCAGCACATGATGTATTTAAGGCTGCATTTACACTGCAGGTCTTGATGCCCAAATCCGATTTTCTGACTATATCCAATTTTTTTTGACGACCCGCTTACATCATCTTTTAAAAGTGACCCGTATCCGATTTTTCCACTTACACTATACACTGCTGAAACTACCAAACGTAGACGTTCTGACCCGGAAAAGGAAGTAAAACAGCACGAAATACAATGGATGCAGATGCAAATAAAATTTTACAGTGTTTTGCTTTCCACGATATTTTGAAAAGTCAACAAAAAATCAGCAAAACATTGGTCTCGTACGGCGGAGAAAAAATCGCTTAAACCGTGCCTCCCCATATCTTGTGAAATGTCTTTAAACACGGATTTATTTCTGTAACAACCCTGCATTTTTGCCTGCACTGTCTCTTTGCCCCAAAGACTTAAAAGACATGAAACCTCAGCTCCACTGTGTGTATCCTTCGTCCTCCATCGCACCTGTAATAAGTAATGTGATCTCAGTTTGTGGTGTCCACCACTTTTTTAATGACGTACGACTCGCATTTACTGGGAAATATCCGATTTGTCTGCTTACATGGCACACGCAAATGCACGTATCCGATTCATATCCAAATTTATTACCACATATGAATGAGGCATGAATCCGATCTGAGAAAATCGGAATCCATGCGTTTTTTTTCCTGCTTACACGTTCACCGGTCATATCCGATCTGTGCCACATGAGAGGAAAAAATCGGAATTGGGTCACTTGAACCATGCAATGTAAATGGGGCCTAAGAGAGTGATAACAGTGGAGGGAGAGAGTAGGAACCACAGACGTGGTATTTATGTTGCTGTTTCTTTTATGTTCATGTGCAGCAGTCAGCCAAGTGTTTGAATTTTCTTTTGTGAGTAAAATTTATGTTAAAGTTCAACTGGTTCCCACCTCCTCCTTGGCCATCTTATGAACTGTAACAATTTCTAATATACTGCCTTCATGTTTTTGGGTCTTTATGGACAAATTCAACAATGTGATACAGGCAAGTAGTTAAGAAAGTTATTATGAAGAGTTTTAGCAGGATTGAAGTGCTGGATCTGGAGGACAAATGAGTAACAGTAAATGTCACAGAACTTCCACCACTAAATCATCATATGGCCAGTTGAATCCAGCAAAAAGAAAAGTGAGACTGTTTAAATTTAACTCCAGACTGATTATCCGTGGCTGTAGAATCAAACTCCAAAAAAAGGATGATTGATCAGTTACCACCATCATGGATAAATTAGTATGAAATCAGACTGACAGTGTTGTTGATGTGTAACTTCGCTTTGGCTCTATACAGAAAATAAACTGATTTATTTGTTTTAGTTTTCCCACTCTTGGTTTGTCTTCTCGGTTACTGGTTAATTTGCTTACACCTGATGTTGACTTCTTTGATTAGTTTGGTCTATATTTAAACTCTGTGTTTTATACACTTCTTAGTCTATTCTTGTCATTACTTTGTGTGGTGGCTTCTGCCGTTTCTATAAATAATCACTCTTAAAGGCTTGTGGTTTTGATGCCAGAAAAAATAGACTTTATCGTCAGAGATAATGCAGTCGAGAGTTTCTGCAGAGAATCTCCAGAGTCTGTGTCTGGAAACTCTTTTATACAGTTTATCCTTTTAAGCATGTTCCATACATTTCTTACATCCTGAGTAGTAATATCATACACCTTCCATCAGATTGATGATTTATGGCCTGAATTATGACCCCTGTCAGCATTGATTGACAGGTTTTCATATGTCAAATGTTAGGGGTTAAATAGACTAGTCGAGTAGTCGAGTGATCGACTACTTTAACCACTAGTCGGCGCTGTTGGAAACAATCGACTACTCGAGCATGCATTAACCATAATGCATGCACAGTTTGCCTACAGCGCAAATTATAGGATTACAATATTGCGTGTAGCTGTTACTTTCTATCACTTTCTCTGTTACATGTAAAATTAAAATATGTAATTTAATAATTAGGGGTGCGCCCGAAGCCGAAATGGCACGGATAATGGCTTAAAAAACGAATAACGGATAACGAATAATTCTGTCTGAATATTCGGCTGAGGCTGGAACACTGTGCTGTCTCACTATTTCTTTGATGCGTACTTTGACAAGCTATCACGTAATCTGGTAAAGCCTGAGCTTAAACACATTATAGCTCATCCACTGAACCGATTCGGTTTAAGGATTAATCCACAGAGGGTGCAGGGTTCGGTGGACTCTATTTTGAGCGAATTGCGTGACGAGGTTTTCATTGTGGAGAAGCTTTGTGAGATCAGAGAAAAAGTTGTGGATGTTGCCAGTGAACAGATTGTCTATGACGCAGCAGAGCTGTTGTACTTCGGTGTAATTTGCATACATATTTATTTCTGAAATGTATTAAGTATTTAAAAGAATAATACTTAATAACTGCTCACAGCAACTGGGAGCAGAAAGAGAAGAAAAGCACGTAAACATTCAAAATGGGTCTTTGTTATGGCAGCAGCAGGTATGCAATACAGATTTAAAATTTGTATTATAAACGGATATATAGGCTACATAACTAGGCTATATCGTGTATAATTATATACAACTATAGCGCGTCTTTTTAAACAGGAGATTTAAATAATTAAATAGGATTATATATAAAATATGCTTGGCATAGTAAGAATACATTTTACACAAATAAGAATACATTTGTAAATAAAATTCATTTTATTTACAGCAGACATTTGTGACTGGTCACGTGAGTAGCGCGTTCCCAGGTTCGTAGGATCACAGAACTCACGCCGCCTCTGTGAATAGATCGCCATCCGAATCCATTAGTTTTATCACTGAGGTGATATGTAAATTTATTTTAACAGACGTCCACATGAAAAACAATTACCGTCCAAATCGGGCTATAGCAGTAAATGGATGTGGTGTTAATGCCAGACATTTAACAAACCTCAAGAAACAAATGGCAATTGTAGGAACAATGTCAAATGAGTGGACTAATGTCATGCGTATGTGTATTAATGCCTGTGAACTGATTTCTGTATCTATTAGAAAAATACTAGACCTGATGACTGAATGTGGTAGCAGCATTAGAATTGCTGACATTTTATGTCTGTGTACATTTGTAACAGACCTGTGTGTGTGTGGTGCTGATTTCAAGAAATGATCAGACTAATGTTTGTGAGATTATTGAAACACTGGTTGACTACATGATTGAGAATTTTTTTTTTTAATGTGTGTAAAGTTTCTTCAGTACATTGACGATGTTTGATAAATAAAAACTTCTTTTTGTAGACTCTGGGGTGACAATATGTCTGAACAGATACTGAAAAATATTTACTATACGCCTTCTAACCCTGGCTCTTTAGGGGGTAAAAAGCGTTTAAAATATGCAGTTTTAAAGGAAACGTGTTCACTTAACCGATAAACAGATTTCAGACTGGCTAGCTGGCAAGGATGCATACACGCTCCACAAGAGACAGCACCACTAAAATACAAGAGGAACAGGGTTTTTGTCTATGGCATCAACATGCAGTTCCAGGCAGATCTAGTCGATATGTCAGCATATGCCAAGGAAAATGACAACAACAATTTTCTGTTGACATGCATAGATTTTTTCAGTAAATATGCCTGGACACGCGTGCTTAAAAAAACAAGAGCGGGGTGGAGGTGGCTAGGACTTTTGAATCCATATTGAAAGAGGGGCAAGTACCGCAGAAATTACAAACAGATAAAGGAAACGTTTTTTTTTTTTAACAAGTATTTCCAAAACATAATGAAAAAGTACAACATCTTACATTTTGCAACAGACACAGAGTTAAAAGCTAGCATTATAGCGCGCTTCCACCGTAGCTATAAAGCTAGAATGGTCAGCTATTTAACAAACTCCAGACGGTATGTCAACATACTTCAAGACCTCACAGATGGTTACAATGCATGCTATCACAGAAGCATCAAGATGAGACCGATTGATGTTTGCAAAGAAAACGTATCTGTGGTGCTACATAACCTATATGGGGCTAGGGGTTCACACAATGTCAAACCTATATTTAAGTATAAGATTGATGACATGGTAATATTCTCTAAAGTAAGGGGTCCGTTTGCAAAAGGATATGAGAAAAACTACACAGAAGAGTTTTTCACAATAAAAACATGCATCCCACGAGATCCTCCGGTCTATAGACTCTGTGATTATGATGGAGATGTTATCGATGGGGTTTTTTATGAGGAGGAATTGCAAAAAATATCTGTGATATTTGTGAACAAAACGTTTAAAATAGAAAAGACTTTGGGCAGGAGGTGAGAAGGGCGATCAACAAAGGTTCTGGTCCAGTGGATAGGATGGCCTTCAAAATTGAACACATGGGTGAATGAGAAAGACGTGATAGATGTGCAAACACTATAAAACGAAAACGCGCATAGGTGTGTACACATTCATTTAAGAACAAATATGTCTGAGGGAGGTTTTTACTTGACGCTCCCCTGTAATGCGTTGTTAGCTGTTTATCCGGAAAATACTATTTCTAGTTAAAGAACCATGCTGGCAAGAACTATAAGCCTAAAAGGAGAATGGGAGGTCGGTTTGATCGAATTTGAATTCCCCAAATCATGGTATACATTTCCAAAGGAAGACGGTGCATATATTGTTACAAGGGGTCAAAACATGCAGGAAGATGATGAGGAACAAGTGTCAGAACATTACACTGTTGGTGAAGGGATTAAGATTCACATCAACAACGAAAGTCGAACCATATCAAAGCTATGTAACACACTAAGTTTGAATAGTGTACTTTCACGTCTATGTTCAAAAAGTGAGGGTGACAGTTAAGAGGTTAAAGACGGGTTATTACGATGATGTCCTATTTCTGATTAGAGAAATAAACACAACTTTACCTCCCGGGGCGACCCTCGGCTATGATCATGTAAAAAACAGAGTCTTCTAAGGGCCCCTCCTAAGATGTCGCTGACGTTTTACGGGAAGCTAGCTGTTATATTAGGGTTAAACCCGGGGTCGCTATAGAATCTACAAATCAAGCTAATGAAGAGTATGGTTGAGGAATCAGCAGTGACGTCCACCCCACATCAGGCTGACATAAACGGGGGTTTCTACAGTTTGTATATATACACAGATATCATTGAATATCAATCAGTTGGCGATGCGCATGTTCTGCTACTGAGATGTGTACATATAGATGGTGAGAATAAAAAGATTCTCAGTGTTAGATACGATAAGGCACATTACATACCAGTCAATAAAAAAACCATTACAGATATTACCATAGAGTTAAAAGACGATCAGAATCAAAAAGGTACATTTCACTTATGGGAAGGTGAGTGCTAAGTTACACTACAGACCCGTGGAACAGGGTGCTTTTTAAAAAATAAACAATGCCGTATTCCAACACTTACCAAATGGATCCTGAGCTATATGTGGCCTATTACCAAAATCAGGCTGGTAATGGCCTTCCTGGTTATGCAGGGGGTGGTGTTATGTACAGAGCCGGTTTGGGCGGCTTTTTCAGGGGTCTCTTTCGAATGGCCATACCATTGCTAAAGCGTGGATTCAGCATTGCCAGGCCTCATCTTATATCAGCTGCAAAAAACATACTAAGTGATGTTAGCAATACACTAACACACCCCTTTGACAACAATAACGCTCAAGGTGGATCTGGACTAATGGTGATGTCTCGCAAAAGAATGTCTAGGCCTCCGGAGACCAGGAGGAGTGGTCAAACACAGAAGAAAAGAAAACGCACCCCTAAGAAGGCCTCAATCGTAAAGCGCAAGGAGACAGCAAAATGTGTTACAACGGCAAAGTCAAAGAGATCTGTCAAAACAATATTCTAGATCATGGCATTACTACACATGTCAGAAGAATGTATTAAATCTGAACTTGACCTGTTCACAGTTCCTCTGACACAAACTGCTGTTGAAAGAAATACCTATATAGAGGTGCCTCCGTTATCTGCAATTTCAGACACATCACCTTTGAAGTTTTTTTATTGCAGGGAACGGGGAGGATTACATCGATCTGAACAACACTGGTCCTGATGGTACAGAAATTGCAGATGGAGCCCCTGTGGGGCTTATCAACTACGCAGGGGCAACAATATTTTCACAGGCTGACGTGTCACTGGGGGACCGTTTGATATCACAGAACACAAACACACATGCTTATTGTTGTCTTATTGAGTGTCTTCTAAATTATGACAAACATACCCTGGAAACACTTCTCTGCTGGATTGTTCTATAAAGATACTGCTGGCCACATGGATGCAGCGGACCCCGCTGGAGGAAATCATGGTCTGACAAAGAGAGCCGCCTTTACCAACACCAGTAATGTTGTCTAGCTACTAGCACCCATTCACAACGATATCTTCTTTCAAGGAAAACTGATGCTTAATGGCGTTGACATTAAAATTCATATGACGCGGGGTAAAGACAAATTCTGTCTGATGAGCAGCGATGCTATCGCCTATAAGCTAAACATCCTGTCAGCCTCACTATTTGTGAAAAAAAAGAGAGTGTCTCACCTGCCGTGAGACTAGGGCATGCACAAGCACTGCTCTCAACCACCGCTAAGTATACGATCAATCTCGTGTGTGTGTGTGTGTGTGTGTGTGTGTGTGTGTGTGTGTGTGTGTGTAAAAAAAAACGTTAATTAATCAAGGCTCACCAATATGGACAAAAAAAACCCACCAATAAAATCATTTAACAATATACCTAAATTAGGGCTGTGCGATATGGACAAAAAAAACCTATCACGATTTTTTGATCAATTTTGCGATTTCAATTTTAATTACGATTTTGACACACACAGACATGCTTTACAGTCATAAATGCATTCTGTATAAATTTGAAACATAATTCCAAAAGAAAACCAATGAGAGCGTTATCAAAAAGTTGTAACATGCCTCTAGAACAGACATAAGTCAAAGTAATCTCGAAGTAAAGATGTCAAACAAAATGTCTAGACACATGGCAAAAAAATTAAAAAAATTAAATAAAACCCGTGTCCAGGGTTTTTTTTTTGCCATGCATTGGTCATAGAGCTCATTGTAGCGGTGCCTCAGCTGCTGAAATATATTTATTGCCCAAGGTTCACACGTACTCCGTTTGCAGTGCGTATACAGTATGTGTATGAGGTTCAGAAGCAGCAGCGAGAGTGCATTGTTGTAACGCAAAAGCACAATAAAATAATGCGTGGGCACGAATCTCTCCGCTCTCTCACGCAGATTTCCTTTGCTTTGTCACAAAACCAGACACACGTGCACAGATACATGCTGCTCTCGTCCGGAGAGAGTGCGCGCAATTAAAACAATTTCATGCAACACCCATTTTCTCTGTGTGTTCCCTTGCGACTACTTACAGCAAGCACCTTTAAGAAAATTACCATCATCAGTTATTTTTAACACTTTACTTTTTTAAAAAGATTTGGTTATTGGGGGTGTTGATTTGGTTTTAAGAGTTAATCGCATTTCTTACATAGTGATTTGGGACCTGTCATGAATCAGACCTCTGTGGCTCTCTCGGATGGCCACTGGAGGGCACCCTCACCTGAGTATTAACCTTCACTCCATTTCCCATAACCCCGTACTGGACTGATTACCTGCACAGGTGTTGCTCATCACTGGCCTATTTAACCAGCTTTCATGCTCACTGCGAAGTCTTATTTTGCCCCGGCTGACATTTTTGATAGTTTCCCCCCACTATTCTGAGTTGATTCTGTGTATGACCCTGGACTGTTTGACTTCTCTGATTCTTTGCTGCCTACCCTTGTGATCTCGCCTTCTGGAACATTGACTGTTTGCATGTTGCACTGACTCCAGACTGGTATAGTTTCTGCCTCTGACATTCCTGCCGCTCTTGTTTGACCATTGCCTGTTGTTGACCTTGCTTTATAATAAAGTGCTGCAAATAGATCCATATGCTTCTGACCGATCATTACAGGACCATTGAATATGGTCACCGTCAGTTCTTTATCAGCATGCTCGGATGATGGAAGTGATAATGTTAATGTGTTGGTCTCGCTGTCCGCTAGCTTAGATAAGGTTAAAAATCTCTGCAATACAAATGTATACATCTTTGCCTTTTCATGCGGTTAAAGATCATTCCTGTGCAAAATATCTCTTATGGTCATATCCAGATCATTCTCCACTACCTGGTGTATAGACTCGCGTGCGGTACCAGCCTTTAGTTTATCCAGCTGTCTTTGTGGATCCAGGTTGATTATAAAGCAAAGACCCCAGAACAGTATCGTCTCAGAACTGCATTACTTTCCACAACAGCCTGCTGTATACTTCCACAAAAAAAAAAAAAGGACAGTGACTGTTTTTTGCTGATTAGGGAAAAGATGTCTGCGAGACTTAAGAAACCACTCTCTTTTAAAGCTGTTATTAAAAGCAATGGCCAAACAGAGGTTCCACAAAAAAAAAAAAAAAAAATCGTTTTACCACTGTTGCTAGGCCCAGCTATAACCATAGAGAAAAGACATTGGAATCGATTGGTAAACCCCTCTGTGTCTCGTACACCCCCACCAAAAATGTTGTCAGAAGCCATATGGAAGTGTGGTAAAGTCAGGGAGCAATACACGCTAGCATACACAACTTTGAATTTCTTTACAAATGACTTATTGCGTAACGTCAAATCCTTTTTATTTCTCACAATAGTGTCGTTGTGTGCAAGAATATGACCGCTATCGTCCTGCCCCTTTACATTATGATTAACAAGCCCAATAATTGAATCTAATGTGATGGCTTTGGAGTTTAAAGCGTTAAGCGTTATGCCTTTTCACGTTCATACACACATTACCCTTAGCTGTGACAAAGCTATAACTTTTGGGTGCCCGAAGTAACAAACTGGGTAATATGGTCATTGGGTCTGACTTCATCAGTAAGGTCACTGAGATATGGACCTAGTGGCGGTTCATATTCACCTTCTTTTGATGTAAAAACAACACTGTCAGTATTACAATAAAGCAACCTATCAACCAGCCTATTCATAAGCTCGTAGAGTTCTAAACGTGCATGGGCTATTGTAAAAGCTCCGATAAAGACATTAATGTCGTAAGTCTGGGAAGCTTTCCCATCTGCGTAAGACCACTGATTGCAGAAGTGTCTGACACAAATGAGAAATGTCTGATGTCGCGTTCAGCGCTAAAAATGTGTCGTGCACACTGTTAATTCTGCAAAACCTACGAAGTGGAAAAGTCCATTTTTTGTTCACGCGATATGGAAGCACAGGATGAAGCAGTTTTCAGGGTGGTAGCACCGTGGCCTTGAAGTCCATAATAATTTTCAAGATTATCAAAATCTTTGAAAATTATTTGTGAGTGCCCTATCGGGAAACCCTTTGTAGCCTGACAAAACGGGTAGAGACTTGTGAAATCCACATACCATATGACCTCACCTTCTGCTACCTTATGGTACAGCTTGAATGTAATTAGTTCTACCCCCATATAATGCTCCCCGAGGTTTCAATCTCTCAGGGTGTTTGTAGGTGGACATGAATGCAATCACGTCAGCATCGGATTGTTTAGCATAGTTCCAGCTACATTCCTTACAAACTCTTTTTTTGAGAAGACCATAAGGCACCTTCAATAATGGATTTAAATCTTTGTGTATAACAATGTTCACAGCCGTGAAAAAACACCCTGCAAACTCTAATGCTTTTTTATTTGTGCCATCAATATAAAAACCATCCACATAAAACTTGCCGAATGAAACCTCACCGTAATTTAGTGCAAGCTGAACAACTACGCAACATGATTTGCTAATATATTCGAGCCATTCAATTGATACGGTTGAGTATGTTTTGTTTTGATCAGTGTTGGGGGTAACGAGTTACAAAGTAACGGATTACAGTAACTATATTACGTTTTTGGGTAACAAAGTAAAGTAACGCATTACACTATTTTACTAGACTATAGGAACGCGCTTTCCTGCGTTACCCAAGCCGTGGTTCCCCTTGTGTAAAGTTCTGTCTGTTTAAGTGGTGCGTGCATGCGTGTGCCTGTATGTGTGCCGTTGCCATAGAGATCGATTTGACGTAGCTGCTGGTGCAAAGGGGAGCGGGAGATGGAGATGGAGACGGAGACGGGGTTTCGGCCACTGGCGATATTCACATTACTTTCAGTTTATTGCTCGAAAGGACAAAAATATTAGTGTGAAATGCACACTATGCCCAGGCGACAAGTGTCTTTCAACTGCTGCCAACTCGATGAGCAACCTGTCTAAACATTTGTCAGCCCAGCATGGCAATACAAAACTTGTGGTGAAAGATCCTGCTCACAGGTCATTTGAAGGAGTCACTCATCATCAGCCGACCCCACCTAAACAAGCTAAGCTTTTCTCAAGTCTTGGAGCGCAGCAGGTAACACAAAACGAAATGAACAGGCTAGTTGCAGGGATCATTGTAGAAGACATGCTTCCCCTGTCGACCATTGAATCATCCAGGTTTAGAAAAATACTAGATAAAATACCCGCGACTCGCAAGCCAACGTCCGAAAGTAAAACATTTTCACATTACATGGATAAGTGTTACTCCGATATGGAATCGAAGCTTAAAAGAATGTTCGAGTCCCTGGATCATGTGTGTACCACCGTGGACATTTGGTCCCTCAACAACAAAAGTTATTTGGGAATGACAGTGCACTGGATAGACGGCATTAGTTTTAAACACGAGAAGGCTGCTCTTGCCTGCAAGAGAGTGAGAGGAAGACACACTTACGATGTCATAGCTAGCGAAATAGAACAGGTTCATTCATCCTTTGGACGATCACAAAAAGTAACAGCATGTGTCACTGATAATGGCAGCAATTTTGTAAAAGCCTTTAGAATGTTTGAATCCCATCCTGATGATGGGTCTGACTCTGACGAGCCATCTGATGAGGAGGGGGAGGAGGAGGTCACTTCTACTGATGTTGCCGAAGCACTCTCCACAGAATCAGATGAGACATTTTCACTGCCGCCTCATCTGCACTGTGCTTCACACACACTAAAAAATGACCTGGAGAAATGGCTGACCAGTAACAATGACTGTAAAGCAGTTTACAGAAGTGCTCTTGCCAAGTGTGCAGCTCTCTGGACAAAAACATGTCGCTCTACTGTGGCTTCAGACCAGGTTGAGGATGTGCTAAAAAGAAAGCTCATCATACCCACTGCTACACGCTGGAACTCAACTCATGAGGCCTTGTCTCTCATCACAGAAATCCCAATCAGAGATTTAAACACCATTTTTTTCTAGACTGAGTGTAAAGAGCATCACTGAACGAGAGTATCAGTTCCTGAAGGAATATTGTGCAGTGTTAAGTCCTCTTGCTGCTGCATTAGATATACTACACGGAGAAGATGATTGCTACTACGGCACCCTCCTGCCAACCTTAGAGATTCTCATGTCAAAGTTGCTTGCGTTGAAGGATGGCCTTTCCCAGATGACAGCTGGCATGCCTGGTGCTATTGTACAGGTAAACACATATTGAATAATAAAATGAATAGGCCCTACATGAAGAAAAAAAAACAATTAAATTAAAGTAAATTTCACATATGGAATTAAGTAAACTCTACTTAACTAAGTTAAATGAAAGTAACAAAGAAAATAAATAATTTTAATTTGGCTAGGAAAATGTTGAAAATCTATTTAGTTGAAGTTTCCTTTTCAATACATTTCACTCAAACATAACATTGAATGAAGAATTTACTTTTTTTTTACGGTTTTTTTATTCTTGCCTGAACTAACTTTTTCATGTAAATTACATTGTTTTTTTTCTGTAGTATTTACTTCACCACAAAATCATTTTTATCAGTGCCGCCTTAAATAATAGCTTGCAGTGCAGGCTATAGGCCTGCAGTTTAATATAGCTGATGTACTGTAGGCCAAATTTATGAGGCTGTAAAAGCTGTTAATTGAACTATAAATGTTTGTCTAATGTAGCCTACTATTTCATATCACAGACAATCAAAGACAGATTTGCATCTGTCTTGGAGAGCAAGGATGCTCTGATGGCTGCTGCCACAATGCCCAAATTAAAGGTCCGCTGGCTCAAAGATGAGAAGAGAAGAGATGCTGTTAAAACCATGCTAATTGTTTAGCCCTGTCACCTCCAGTCACAATGACTTTTTTTGAATTTGAAGAGGAGTTTTCCTACACTGCAGAGACTGAAGTCATGGAGTACTTAAAAATGCCTGGATCTGACTGGGAGGTTCTCTCCAGGTTCCCCAGGATTAAGGAAATTGCAAAGCAGTACAACACTCCAATACCGTCAAGTACACCGGTTGAAAGGCTTTTCAGCCTGGGCAGTATTGTTCTGACCCCAAGGAGGAACAGGCTGTCAGATAAAAGATTTGAAAGACTTTTACTTATGCGATACAATCGTTATTTCGAAGAATAGAGAGAAAAATGAATTGAATGGGATACAGTTTGAGGTAAACTTTTTGCTGCACTTTCTGTTTTCACTGTTGCACTTTTGTTGCACTTTCTGTTTTGTGCATTGTGATAATTGCAACAAACAATAATTCCTTAATAGGTTCAAGAGTTTGTGACTTGGTATGTTACCGCCTCTGGAAGCCACATCTCCAGGAGAGCGAGCTAAGGGGAAAACGGGGTGAGGGTTTTTGGGATGACGTGAATTTTCTGTTTAATTAATTAATTTCATTTTCTATTTCCTTTTTATGGGCTTAAGTGCATTTTAAATTAAGATTTATTTTTTATAGGATAAAGTGACCTTTATTTTTATTTTTTTCATTGACCACTTCTTTTTTTGTTGTTGCCATGAATCTAATAAAAGCTGGTTTTGTTCTCAGGAGAAGAGTTTTGTTCTCATGTTTCCCAAAGCCTGTGTTTTGAAACTTGTGTGTTGACACCATTTTAAAGTGACCCCACCATAGCCTTCTTTATCCTGTTGTTTCTGGATTTTACGGTGAGGCATATTACTTTGTGCAGACGGGGATATTGTTCTTTCATATGGTTCAATATTTATACAATAAACTATACGCAGAAAGGTTAAGTGATAGGGCTATGATGTTTGTTCATGTATCTACACGGTAAATTAAGAAAAAGGAAAGTAAAGTGTGTGTGTGTGTGTGTGTCTGTGTAATGTCGTCGTGCTGTGAGTAAAAAGGCGGGTGTTTGCCTTTCCTTTGAGGCTCACGAGAGAGTATCGCTGGACCATCTCGAAGGTGTAATAAATGTCACTAGGGCTGGGATGTTGTCGACATCGCGGCACCCGAGTGGGGAGTTATGTTGGAGGATGTTGTAAAACAAAAGTCCTTATCTCTTTTTTTTTTTTTAAGTTCTTGTCTCTGAGTGCAGAATGTGTTAGAGAGTCAGGATTCATTAATATGAAACAGATGGTTGAATACCATCCGCTCATTAGTGTTACAGTATAGATGTGTTCTGACACCTCTCCTAATTGTTGACAATTTACAAATTGTTCAAAATCAAAAGCTGGTTCTGGAGGAGGTTCTGCCCTTGATCGCACTTCATTTATTAATTTTAACAATTTAGTGGACTTGTGTTCTTTCATCTCATCAACAGTCTGTATGAGCCGGAGCAACTTTTCTGTAGTGTTTTGTTGCGGTTGGAAACTGTTATTATCATCTGTTGCGGTTGAAAACTGTTACCCAATTTTTCATTGGGGATGAAAAATTTCCAGGAGATTTTTGATATCTCGAACGGTTTGGCCGTGGTGATGCGTTGAAATTAGGGCGAAAAATGAGAAACAGGAAATGTCTAATAACATCCACATACACTACCTGAGTTTTATCAAACTTCATCGGTTTGTTCGTTGTATGATGCCGATCGCATATATGTAACTATTAGGAGTCAAAGTTATAGCGCCACCAACTGGCAGCAGGAAGTGTGTCATTTTCAAAATGCTTTGAATTCAGCATCTTATTTTCACCTGATTTGCTTCAAACTTCATCAGAATAATGACAAAACACGGCCGATGTAAATCTGTTGTGGGGATATTGATATCTAATATAGTGTTTCCATGGAAACGCTTCAAACTTGAATATTCTGTTCTGGTGATTTTGAGGCAGATAACATGCTCAGAATTACATGAAACACAAAACACATCAGTATTAATGATAGCTAGACAATGGCAAAAGATCATAAAAGGGCGTGGAGGAGGCACTCTATAGCGCCACCTTTTGTCAAAAGTCGGGGGTTAGTTTTAGCTACAGACACCAAACTCTGTACATAAATTATTCTTATCAAGACAGACAACTTTCTCATTTACAGTCATCAGCTACGACCAACAGGAAGTCAGCTATTTTGGTTTAAATGTGGATTTTTGGAAAAATATTGCTGTGAATTAATGCATACTACTTTAGTATTACACTATTACACTAATACACACCAAACTTTGTCTACATGATGACAAAACATTGAGGAACCTAAATTGCGAAGGAATTTTGAATAGCTTGAATGGTTTTGCCGTGTTAAAACATTGAAATAACAGTAAAAAAGGAAACATTACTTGTCTTGTATTTTTAAATTGCAGCTTACAAACACTTCAAAACCATATTTTCATACAGAGTAGAAGTCATTCTGAAGAAATATGCATAGTTTCACGACTTTACAACACTGTATGGATAACAGAAAATTAAAAAACTGTCAGACATCTGATCTCACTCTGAGGCCACTCTCTCTGTGTGAGGGAGGGGGGGGGGGGGGCTGGCTGAGAGAGAGAGAGTTATTATCTCTTTAATCACCAGAAGAAAAAAAAAATCAGTAATTGTTGTTGTTGTTGTTGTTGTTGTTGTTGTTTTTTTATTTTTATGATTACAGCTTAAGAAATCTCTTAGGCCTTATCCTTTTCTGTCAGTTTTAGGGACAAAAAAAAACCTAGTACAATTTGTAGGGCACCGACAACATGATTTTAAATAATTAGGTTAAGAATCATGTTAATTGCAACATAAAAAGATTTTAAAAAAAAACGTGGACTTAGCTGTAATGCAGGCAAAAATATTTTGCAAATGCTTATAGATCAATAAAATCATTAAAAATGCTTTTTCGTTGAGTGCATAATAATTAGTCACATTGATATTCTGATTATATTTTTTTTCCAAGCACATTTTACCAATTCCAAATCACATCAATCTTAATAAATACTATACATTTGGTATTTAATCATTTATGAGTGATATATAATTGTCCTTGAAGACTGGAAGTGAAAAACTCCTTATATTCAGGAGTGCTGAATTATTAGGCATGTTTTCTTGTCATGCATTGGCCATAGAGCTCATTGTAGCGGTGCCTTAGGTGTTGCAAATTATTACAAATAGATTTGTTATACATTATACAGGTTCACACGTACTCCGTCTGCCGTTTCTATTTTTGTGCTGTAAGGGAGGGAGGCCACCTCCTTTGGGAACCGCGTCTATACATATCTCGTCCCGTCCTCAATGCTGGTGCCCGGATAAACATGACGCTTTATTTTTGAAATTGGGGAAACTCCCCATTCCTCTAGTTTATTTAAAATCTCTTCATCAGTGAGGTAGACAGGTAACGTAATCTTTGTTCTGTAATCTTTTCACTTCACAGTTAATCCCATTAATCGTTAATCCACCTGTTAAAAACTCTGTGTACGCCTCACGTTCCAATGTCACCTCATATTCCTTTGCTTGCTTGGGTCTCACCACTAAAATCCTCCCGTCTCCGATCCGCTCCGTAACTGCCTTGATAATGTCCGCCACCCACACGTCTTTCATGTTTTCTAAATCCACCGTCGCTTCTTTCAAGTAAATTCTCTCCTTCCTCGCTTCCTTATCCATTCCATTGCCGTCTCGTTGTCGTTTACTCAGTCCGTTTTCATTCCCATGCCGTGATCCGTCGTTCATTGCTGAATTCATTACCATAGGTCCGTCAATAACACAAAAAGAAGAAAAAAAAGAAAAGGGGTAACCACCCTCCAGCCAGCAAAATGCTGCTGTAAGGTGGTGTAAAACTGACAAACCACACAAAAAACTAACCTAAAGTCCAAAACAGCTCACAAACACAAACAGAAAAAACAAAATGGGAGAGGGCCTTCCTCTCCCAGTTGCAGCCAAACACTTCCTGTTGTAAGGGAAACAGGTCAATTTAGCTCAAAGGGAATCATTTAAGATTTTAAAGGGAATTTGAACAGAATCACTGTTTCACGGCTGATCACTGAGACAGCCAGTGATTCACTAAATGAGCCGTATAACATCAACTCTGCAATGGATATTAATATCCAAAATATAGTGAAAACACTATTAGCACAGTAACAAGACCGGCAGTTTAAGGCATTAACTTGTAAGCACAAAACACAAGATACTTCTCTCTTCAATATGAATAAGGCTTTATTAGATAAATCTAAGACATATAAACTAATGTAACACAAGCACACGCACTCACATTCACACAAGTTGCAGGAGGATAGAAAGTAAGGAAATAATGAGTTTAAGGGATTTCACATTTTCATTCTCAAGTTTACAGCAATACGTGAAATTGCATAGACATGAACAACCATCAGTCACTTAATTAACCCTCGCATTGAGTTCCTCAATGAGGTTAAAATTATATTAGATACACCAGTACAGATCATAGTCTGGAGGTATGTTACTTGCGTTGCCTGTGTAACGGGGTTCCTTTTGTTGTTGTTGAAAAGGGGGTTTCCAGAGCTTGCTGATTGGCTGGAAGTTCAGTAGTCATTGACGTGACGTCTTGGGAAGCCCGTGGTTGGGCGTAGGCTGACGATGCAGAGTTGTGGGCTGGTTGTAGTTTTAGACGGGCACTCGAGATCGGACTCGGAGAGACGGCGTTACAAAACTTAATTCAGAACACAAAACTCTCAAACGGAAAAGAAAAGAAACTAAAGTAAAAGAATAGAAGTAAAGTTTAACGAGACTAGGTGGTGTTTCTTCTCATTGTGGCTAAGTAGCAGCAGGCGTGCAGGCTGAAGCACGCTGGAATGGCACTCGAAGAACGCTAAAAGTGATGACTAAAAGCAAAAGCTAAAAGCCAAATTTGATGGTGTCCTGAGTATTTAAACTGGCCTTTCGGCCACACCTCAAATGTTGTCTTGACCAATTAAATATTGTCTTTGCCCGGGGTGTTGCGATGTTTGTTCTACCCATTCATAAATCATATGTTATCTTATCAATCACGTGGTCTGAATTTACCCTCTTGCAGGGTATAATTTTAGACATGATTCCTATGATAAGAATATGATACATTTGACAAATAACTGATGGTCAGAAACGTTTCAAGCAAGAAGATTCGAAAACACACACATACTAAACATGAATATGAATAGTTAAGCTATTCAATAGTTATTAAAAAGACATACACAATAATTGATTAGAAACGTGATAATCAAATGTGTGGGTTTCATATAAAGCAATATCAGTCCATTGCTTAACTCCATATCATACAAGTCTTTTTTGAGTTCATTTTGGTGCATCTACATCTGTAAAAGACAGTTTTTGTGCTATTTTCTGACATAAGGACGTTCTGTGGAGACCAGAGGTTAAAAGTCCCCTTAAAGGAATTTCAGTCTGGTTCTTGTCTTGTAGGTGGGGGGGAAGTCAATCAATGTGATCATGATTACCATCATGGGTTTACATGTGATGGTCAGGCTGTGCATCTCTTTGACCATCAATCTGGATTACTTGCCCTAAATTTGACCTAAATCTCTTCTGCGAATTGAAATTGTCAGTAATTGTTCTAATGATGTTAATGTTGAAAGCTGTTCTGTGAAAGAGTTGGTTGGTTATCTTGCTTTAGACTGTGGTGCTAGGAGTTGATTTACAACATCCTGTTGCCTTTCTGTGGAATTCGGCTCATGTTTCAACCATGCTCCCGATCGAATCTTTAATTTGTCTGGTTCGGGTCTGATACGCTACACTGTACACCAGTAACTAACTAGTGCCCTCAGGGTGGTATGGCCATATGCGAGGGCTGCTGCAAAGTGTGGGCTATTTAAAGATCAGCCACCCTAATTCGCAGTGTATTAGATCAGTTGTGAAGAAAAAACTAAAGCTTACATCACCTGGTATTCCCAGGCGGTCTCCCATCCAAGTACTAACCAGGCCTGACCCTGCTTAGCTTCCGAGATCGGGCTTGCTTTTTTTTATTTTATTTTTTTTATGGAAAAAAATCATCAATTCAAACATACATATCAATTATTTAACATTGAAATACATAAGATACATAAAAACTCGTTAATATTTGGCCCGTTACCCAATCCGTACCTGCGATAAATCACACGCGCTAAAATCATTCCAATTAAAGTGATTTATTTTTTAAGCTCGCAACTTTCTCAACATCACAACATGAATAGGCTAATGAAACAGGCTAAAGTTTGTTTTGCGCCATTCAAGTAGCCTACCATCTGCACCTAAATAGGCTATGGAACTTGATTACTATATGCAAATAGAACTATTAAAGCTCCAGTATGTGACTTTTGTAATTGACCACAAGAGGGCGCATTTCCAACAATAACAAAGGCGAAGCTTGATGACGCTATGAAGCAGGTGACGATGGGAGATGTCGTTTTTAATGCGTTTTCACCATAGCAATGTATCTAAATTGGATAAACGAATCATGGATGAGGTAATTTATTCGTTTTTGTATTACCTGTATATATGATCGTATTATTTTATGTCATCATAATTAATGAACTGCAAGGAACGTGAAATGTTATACTATATTATCTCGTAAACGCCTGGCCGATATTTATCCTGGTTTTATTCCTCCGTTTGTCACACAGTCTGCGTGTATCCGAATATGGACGTTTACGTTTTACTGGCACTTCAATTCTCGCCAAAGAGTTATCGTGATCCATAACAACGACAACCAAACCATACGCGCGGCTATAACATAACCACCACTTCCGCATTTGACCATGTGATATTCCGGTGTGGTGGAACATCACATGCCAGTCTACACCGGAAAAAAAGTATAGAGCGGACATTGCGTCACTGAGAGGCGACATTTTTTCCGGGACGGCCAGTTATTTAAAATTGGAATTTCTCTGAAATAAAAAATCTTTGGAGACTTTTGAGATATTGTAAGTACACAACTGGAGGAAATATATCACACTGTGCAAGTTATTTTTGGAAATTTTATTACAAAATTCCTACATATTGGAGCTTTAATGAACAAGTAAAAATACAACCTGAGCCTGTCGCTCACAAACAATAGTTTATAGGCCTATGCCTATGCATTTACTTTCCCGTAAGGTTCCTGTGCAGGAAAAGGATATCGTCAACAGTCCCACGTTTAAGTTGCGTTCTCCGTTCTTGAATTACAAATCCAGCTGTGGAAAAGTCTCTCTCACTCGCAGCGCTCGATGCCGGCATAGAGAGAACATTCTGCGCAATCATTGCCAGGTTGGGAAATGTTTTCGCATGCTCCTTCCACCACAACAAAACATTGAAAGGATCCCCCTTGGGTGGCTTGAACTCGATGTATGCAGAGACCTCGTTCTCGGGCAGCACAGTGTCATTGCTGGAGTTCTCTACGTCTGACAAACAATCAACTGTTGAAACCAAACAAGCTCTCTTTGCACCTGGGGCTGCCGACAGGCTGTGGCCTGGTAGCAGATTTTCACGTTTCTCTTAAGAGTTCTATTTAAAAGAAATAGACACATGAATGTATATATTTCACTAAATTATTAATTTACCCATTAACAATAATTGTTATATTTTAAAGACAAGCAATGGTGGAGGAAGTACTGAATCTCGGTACTTAAGTAAAAGTACAAATAACCAGAGACATATTTACTTTAGACATATTTAGTTTAGTAATAAGTACCACAATGAAAACCCTTCTTAAGTAAAAAGTTCCTTGATATTAAATGTACTTTAAGTATGATACTTGCATTACAATTTATTCTCTTAATGTCTATATTCTAATAATTAGGGCTGTAAAACCAAAATCGAGACACACCCTTATTTGAAGTTAACATTACCCAGCAAGCAATAGCCGTCATTTCACCGTCTTGGTGAACTAAGGCCAGATATACGTAGCCCAACTAACCCAGAATTTTGTTAAAAGTCGTTTTTTTTTTTTTTGGCAAAATAACTTGTGAGATATGATATTACATCATGTGAGCAAAGTCAACACCGTTTATAAGGTGTTTGGTTTTGTTTCTTTGACGTGTTCAATAAGTAGCACGTAGCCACTATGTGTAGCCCACTCATAGTCCAAACTGAGCCACTAGTTTTTATCCAGGCAGTGCATGGTTCATATCCCATCATGTTCGCAGTGTCAATAACATATACAAAAATATGTGTAATTTCTTGACATGGTCTATATAGTCACGTTTTAGCCCTTGGGCGAAATTGAGGCTATATGTGGTCTAATTTTAACGGCTTGGCTATAGCCTTATACCAGTGATGAGAATAGCTAAAATAGCCTTAAAATTGTTTACATGTAAGTTTTGACCACGCAGCTTATCAAATACAAGTACATTTTTGAAACATTACAATTAGAATTATTATATAGTTTATGTAATTATTTAAAAAAAGTTTTTGCCCAGGCAGCACATGAGATGGTTCTCATCATGTTCGCAGTATCAATAATATCTAGACAATAAGTGTTATTTCGTGACATCTGTAGCCACGATTTATCCCTGAATTGGACAGGCTGTGTAAGGGCGAAATCAAGGCAATCTGTGGTCTAATTTCAACGACTTGGCTATAGCCCTATTTTGAACCAGCTAGTCTAAAATTTTTTACATGTACAGCTTGTGGGATGCATGACATCATAACAACCAAGTAATTTTTTGCGATGTTTTAATTTGCATTATTTTTGCTGTCACACATTACATTTCCCGATTAGATTTTTTTACTTTGTTAAACATGCAATTACATATCCCAACCTGTAGATGGCAATTTGCCCTACTGAGACATGGCCACTGCCAATGCGAGACTTGGAAGTTGGTAGAGAATTCGGCCAGATCTCGCGATAAATAATACCGCCTGCACCATTAGATTTTACCCGCTATAGAGGTTTTTTTTGAAGAGCAACGCATGAGCAAAAGCCACAGGAGTAGAAGGACGCATGAGCAACCACACTGGCAATCAACAGACAGACAGACAACAGATTTTTTTTTTTTTCTTGTAAGTATCTGTGTTGCCATTCTACATTTGATATCTTGTAGGGACCATGAAATTATAGCAGGGTAGCTAGAGTATGCCATTTTGTGGTTATCTCAAAGGCAAGGGATTTTGTTCAAAAGCACTGTGTGTTATGTTGGTTGAAAGTCTCTTCATATCCCAATACGTGGTCTAAATGTTTTTATATCGACTGTGGAAGGCATAAAATGTTTGTACCAGTCATATTCCTCGGTCAACTTTATGCATTTACATTCCTCTAAACACCCTGTAATAAGTGCAATGTGAGATTAATAATTCGCAGAAATTATTAGATGCAAATAGTCTTTCGGCTTCTGGCAGTTTGTTCCATATAAAAACTGAATGCTTATTCTCCAAATCTGGGCACTGGGGACAGAAAACAGAGCTGAGAGGCCCTAAAACTTTCATTGCTTTATAAATCTAGCATATTACGTTAAAGTACATGCTTTTTACAGACAGGAAGTCAGTATAAATACCTCAGAACTGGAGTGATGTGATCCACATTCTTTGATATAAGTTTTATTGCAAATTATACAGTGAACAAAGCACAGCAATAAAAGTATTTAAAAACAAACTTGTGATATCATGTCAGTATTTGTTACCGATTGTTAACCCTTTTTATTTTATTTTTTTTTTATTTTTTAATGTTTTAGGGTTTTGCAAAACTGTCTTATGTCCACTTTTAACATGAAGGGGGGTGGTACACTGCAGAAGGCAGCATTTGAGAAGACCACTCTGTTCTCGGTCATTACAGGTATGTGCATGTGTTTGCATGTAAACATTGCTCAGAGAGCTTATGTCTGTCTTTAGGCTTAAAGGTGATATATAATATCATTATTTTAATGATTAAATGTATTTTCTTTATGACATCAGTCTGTGTTGATATAAACACATTTTCCAAATCAGTATATACTGAGACTATATATGTCAGCTCTATATTACCAAGCCCTATCATCAAAGAAAAATAAAAAGACACTCAATTAATGTAAAGTAAAACATGATGTTGTCCAAAAAGCCTTTTATCGTGGTGTAATCTTACTTTTTCTATGTAATTACATTGTTTATATTTTGTTATTGTCACAAATATATTATTTCTTATGTTTTTCATTTTGTATTTAATATTGTTTTAAATATTGTTTCAAGTTTTCATTATTAAATTTTGCTTTTATTAATAAAAGCTTTATATTTAATTTGTTTGTTTTAATTGCTATTTATGAGAAGAACGTTATATTTAGTTAACAATGTTTTGTTATCTATTATGTAGGCATTCATAATCTGTCTATTTGATGATTATGGTTAGAGGTCTATTGAATTTTCACTGACAGCCCAAATTCAGCCTTGTTTTAGCCTAGACGTCTGGGCTGTGTTTAGATGGCTAATAGTAGTGGTGGGCAGGTCGAGGCTTCGTGAAGCAATGAAACAGTTGAAGCAAATGTGCCATATTGTCTGCATCCGAAAACGTAGGCAGCTGACTTGCTGCCTCACTGCCGTATCAGGCAATGACTTTGCAGGCACCTCATGAAACTGATTTTGGACAGGCTTCTGAGGCAGAGTAATGGTTTAATGAGCTACTGCAAAATATAGGGAGCTTTCGTGATAACTAAGTGGATATTTCATTACTGCAATATTAATTTCTCGTTAGAAATGACATCAAAAGTGGAAAACGTTGATCAGAAACGTACATTTACACACAAACTGACCTCCGACCGCATCTTCAGACGCCATCTTTATTTTTTGGCTTAACTGTCACAGAATTTAATGCACAGGATTGTGGGATATCAAAGGCAGTGAAGGATACATCAATGCTTCCTTCAAAAATCGGCCAGATGAAGGCATCTCAGGAGACAGGAACTGAAGCTAACATTGAATTCGGACATCCCTTGATGCCTTCCTACCTTGGAATGCGTCCTCCGAAGGCAGCATTTTTCAGTTTTCGGATGCAGCCATTGTGTCGAGGCTTCGAATCAATCCGACACCCGTCTTAACGGTGACACCTAGTGGTCACTTGCAGGTGTTGATCTGAAACAACCTTGACAACGAGCCATTAAAAAAATTTCTAATATGTGAAGCTTGTAACCTGTAGGCTTCTCACTGTGCATAATGTTGTTTTGGTCATGAAAAATTATTATTTATAAAAGAAATCAAGCCACAATGTCTCACTTTTTAAAGATTTTTATTCAAAAATATGAATTTCTCTGCTGTGGAAGGACTTAGCCTACTTCTTTTTTTTACAGATAATTTTTCCAGCCTTTGAAAAAATCCTCTCACAAGGGAAACTTGTTGCTGGCATGCAAAGATATTTTTTTAGCAAGGACATACAAATGAGGAAAGATTACTGTTCTCTCTTTCCAGTAAATTAGGGGATCATGAGTTCTGGGCAAAAACGCATCATGGAGGTATTTTTTCACTTCCACTGTGGCATCAGCAGTAGCATTGTGTATCATCTGGGTTTCATGGATACGATTATCAAAAAGTTCCCATAAACTGTCCTGTGTTTCTACTGGTGTTGATGGTGATGGTGATGATGATGGGCCTGATGATGAAAACAGCAATTAGTAACAAATCCTACACTGACTGCATATATGAAGTATATATTATATGAATCAGATTACATAACATAACATAGACTGAAACTGTAGCCTACTACAGGTTTCATTATTTGGAAACCTTCATAAACAAAGTTATGTTATGAACGTTTATGCTCAGTGTGCAGAGAAAAATCAAATGGAATGTAGAACTACAACAATTAGGAAAACCAAAATGATGTCTTCACTGGCTGTAGATTGGGTGCTCATATGTAGACCTATAAAATGTATATTCACACAATAGTATATTATATTGACAACATATATTATATTATATTATATTATATTATATTATATTATATTATATTCACATTGAAGCTGTTTTTAACATGATTGGGACATTAGGTTGTAGGGGTTAGGTTGACACAGGGATATGGACTTTCTAAACAGTGTCCCAACAGTTTGTTATTATATTTCAATTATAATTATATTTCAAACACTGCATACCTTGCTTAGATGGCCCAGCAGTGTCAGTAGCAGGCCTAGGTACAGGGGGAATGCTACCATCGTCTGCACCCTGCAAAATGGCAGGATGAGTGCTCCTCAAATGGCGCATCATGAATTTTGTATTGTTGCAGTAGGCTACCTGCCGATCACAATACATACATCTCACTTTATTTGGGGTTTCCAAATGGAAATTCTCCTACACCACAGATGTACTGCATCTCTTCTGAGGACCCTCCATTTTTATTGATCTATCTATCTATTTTAATCTATCTATATATATTTCTATCTATGCATCTATTAATGTGTCACTATATGTATATTCTGTCTGTAGCCTATCAGTCAGTGTGTAAATTTAAATTTAAGCCTAAATATAACTAAACAAATCGCACTATAAATGTCACTATATCACCAAATATCCGCTATCTCAAAATCAAACTCCTCTCACAAAAACCCACAAGGTCAAGATGCGTTGACTTCACTTTTATACAGATGTGTGATTGTGTGGTCTGTACCCGACCGTATCAATCAAACGCTGATTCGGCAGACCATGCCACCTGTCGAAACACTTGTGAAACACTTTGAGGCTTTATTAGCCGTAGTGACGTGACATGGGCGTTTTGAATCACGGTTCGGATCAGTGTTTCGAAACATCTGCGCTTCGGGATCTCGCAAAGCTTCGGAACGTCTGTTTCGCGTCAGCCATCCCTAGCTAATAGACGTCTCTTAAACCAAAAATTGCTTGCTGGGTATAGCCTAAATAGAAATAGAAATCACAAAGCCTTTCTTTAAAGTTAATTTCATTTTGTGTTAATTGAATCTTAATTTTAATCAATATTTCATCAACCAATTGCCTGGATTTAATAAATAAGAAGTAAATATAGCAGACAATAGATGATCACGACACGGAGGCGCTGGGGCCTGAACTGGAGCTCGTATCATAAATGAACTAAAACTCAGCGTATAAGGTAGCCTACTTGCCTCACAGACCTGAGAAATATATCTATATTGAAATGTCTACTTTTAAACAGAGCAATTCAAACGAAACAAAACAGACTGCTCTCTGCTTATGTAATCCAAATGAAATGCGATCTTCGCAGTAGTGAGAGAAATGCACGAGTCAGCATCGTCATTTTTCTTTAAGCGATGACAATGTTAGACTGTCGGTAGAAGACAGCTGAAGGGGACGTCTGAGGCGCTCCAACCACACAGCTGTCAAGTGAATGGTTGGAGTTTTGGATACTTCCAGGGCTTTGGTGGCTTCTTTGAATCGTACAAAAAAATTCACAATGTCATGCAAAGTCTCCTTGCTCATGCAGTTTAAACGGTGTTCTTCGTCACGTTCCTCCAGAAGAGCACCGATGGCCTCATACTAGCTGCTAATGGAGTCTAGCATCGTGTGAAGCGAGTTCCATCACGTCTCCACAGATGCTTTCAGTGTTTTTTGCAGATGATTCTGGAGATGTGACTGCTTAAAAGAAGTCACAAGCGACTTAGCGGACTCAATGACACCAGATATCTCTTCGCCAAACAAATCGTCCTGAAAAAAGGTTTCCCAAGTGTGGTATGCAATACTGTGTTCAGGATATGTGCTGCACAACTCAATCTCATGACTGTGCGGAGGGCCGCAACAATGTTTGCACGTAAATTGCTGTCCCATTAACCCTCTGAGGTCTAAGGCTATTTTTGGGGCCTGGAGAAGTTTTGTCATGCCCTGACATTTGTGCTTTTTTCAGTTACTTATAAATATCTAAATGGCTAAAGTCTAATCTCACTGTAATCAGCACAAACTGGGCTATAATAATATGTGAGCAGCATGTATGTACATGATTGTGTTTTTGAGAAAAAAAATGTTATGCGTGGTTAGTGAAAACTAAAAATGTTACATCACTTGAATAAGGCCATAAAACACACACAGAAAATTGGTTCCTGGGACTTTTGAGAACTGGAGCTTGTAGCCTAGAATTTTTCTTTCTAAATTATGTGAAAATCATCTTGTTTACTCACTTACAGAAAACAATATATTGATTTAAATTTTCTAAGATACTTTTTGTGTAGAAAGGGTCTATGCGAGAGGATGTGAACTATCATGAATATCATTGTGATTTACACCTGAGAAGACAAAGGCCCGCATAATGAGCTGCATAATGAACCTTTCAGTCAGCTGTGTGACTGAGAGGGGAAGAGTTACAAGAAAGAATGTGAGGACGAAAAAATAAATGTATATATTTTTTGTTTATTATTTATAATATTAAACTATCCCACAAAATAACTTTAGAAGTTAGCAAAAACAGAGAAGACACAATCAAGGTGATACTGTGCAAAAAAAATAAAAAAAATAATTGTAAACAGGAAAAATGCAACAAAAAAAAAAATGTAAACAGGAAGAGTGCAAGATAAAATAAAAAGGGGTCACTGTCACGTAGTACCCAGAATTGCACAGTTATACATCTTTGTGCCATTCTAGGAAACAGTTCCTTTTCACCAGGACACACAAGTGCGCATCACATGCCTGGCATTTCCAAGGAGTGTCCTGCCTCTTACCATGCTTTGCTTTGCAAAGCCCACAAGTCCGGCGACCAGTAGTGGCATCTGAGGTCTGCTCAGTTCCTGGAAAAGGCACATGGTCAGCACTGGTCCGCTTTGGTGGTATTTTCTGTGACACACCACAGAGCTCTGCAATTAGTTCTTCCATAAACTCCTTGTGGGTCATGGTGCCATAAAGCTCTTTGTGCACAATAAACGCATTGGTGGCAGCAATGTCCAAGAAGTGTAGAAATAGCTTTCTGTACCACTTCATTGTTTTGTGCTGTGTACTTTAGTATTGTAACAGCTGATCAGACAGGTCAACGCCCCCCATGTGCTGGTTGTAGGCAGTCACAGGTGCAGGACATGGAAAACTCTTTGTCCTCCATCCATTTTGTGTTTTCGCCCTCCTTTGCACATTGTCTCCTGTATAAGCAGCATGGATGGTGGAGCAGACAGACACCTCTCGTGTGTCCATCCATTTCACAAACACAAGATGTTTGTCTCGAATCCACCTGATGGAGCCCCTCACAGATTTTTTGGTGAGTGAGTTAGCTGCATTCCGAGGGCAATCTTTTCTGTTGTCTCTGTAAGTCCCACATGCACCAAACTTAAACCAAACAAGTCTCTTAGGAGCTTGGGACTAGTGTAAAAATTATCCATGTATACATGGTACCCAGAGCCCAAAACTATACGGTCCAACAGAGATGTCACAGCGTCATATGAAAGTCCATGGCCTGTGGGAAAGGGGTTCTTTCCTGTGTAAACAGCAAAATCTGCAGTATATCCATTTGATGAGTCCGCAAGAACAAACAACTTGAATCCCCATTTGGTTGGCTTGGCTTTCATGTACTGAGTCATTCCTGTGTTTGCTTTGCATGCCACCATTCTTTCATCCACTGTCAAATTTTTTCTTGGATGATAGATGGCCTTACATGCAAGCCGGATAGTGTCCATGAGGGATCTGGCCCTGAAAAGACGGTCATGTTCAGCTGTGCCCCTCTTTTTGTCATTGTCCTGGTCTGCATCTGGGTGACTCATGTGCAGATTCCATGAAATGGTGCAGAATCTGTCCCTTGACATGATTGTGGCAGGAAAAGGAACAGAGAAAAGATTGTTCTGCCACCAGTAGTCTGTGATGGAACTCAACTTCACCATGGCCATGTAGAAGAGTAGCCCAATGTAGCATTACAGCTCACTGATGCTGACATCTGTCCATTTATATTTATGTCCCTTTGCACATGCCCTGGCAGCCTGAGTTAACACAGCAGTGTCAGAAAAAAACTTTTTGAATAGACTCATGGGAGTGTGTGCATCACATGGTCTTAGTTGTGGTCCAGGTTCCCGTGTGGGCAGGAATCTCAGAGCCTGTGGAGCCATGTCAATATCGTCCTCTGTTTTCCATGACCAAGTGGGATGCTTATTTGCTTTAGCTCTCTTTGCCACAGGTTCTTTTGCACTGTTATTTTCACATCTAAAATAAAGAATAAAAATAAAAAATTGCATTTTTGATGTAGGTAAAACATGAAAGTGGTGTATTTGAAGTCTTAAAAAAATTGCTAACAACTGATGATATTTATTAAGAATTAGTGTTGTAAATACTATAATATATACAGTACAATACACTTTACTATAGTATGGTTCAAAAACACTATAGTATTTACTATAGCTAAATTACAATATTATTTTTTCATGTGGGATATAGGCATAACAAAAGTACAGTTTCTATTAACCCATACAGGAAGATTTGCTTATTGTGTCATCCAAACCACAAATAATGTTTCCATATTATTTAGGCATAGGCATAATATAAGTACAATACTGTGTACTTAGTATGATTTTCCAGCGAACTCAAAACACGGCACTCTTTTGTTATGCATGATGCCGGTGATGCAGACACAGTCCTAAAAGAAAATTGAAACTGTTGTTAGCAATTACCAGAGGATTCATAACTGATAATATATTACATCATTGATAAGAATAGACGCGCGTATATGTCTCCAGGTGGCCCACTTATCCGCGACATTTGCAGCTTTATGATACATTTACACCTTGGACGATCACGAACGCCAATAGCTGGTTATAACGCTTTTGAAACTTTTACCACATCTGATATTCGCCAACAAAAGCTAAGTTGGTAAACAATTTCACCATTTGGAAAAATACAGTCTAAACAATCAACAATGTGAAAAAAAATTATAAAATAGATTACAAAAAACATGGTTAATTTTTGTAAGAGATATATAATGCTATAGGCCGATATAAACATAAATAGGCTACAATATTATATGTATTATATAATTATATAGGCTATATATAGTTAAATACGCGCTTTGCTCTGATTTTAGTCTAGCCTGTTTGGAGACGCCCAAATGTAGATATAAAATATGCTATAGCTGAGCAACATTTTAAATCATGAAGGTAATAATAAAAGGCTTACTCGTCAGGAATTATATCCTCAGCTGGGTCCAGACGTTCTTCAAAATGCAAACATTCATCATCTGAGCCATGTTCTTCCTCTGAGGAGAAAGTAGCCTCTTCATCGCATTTACATAGACATTTCAAGCTTTCTATACACATACAGTGGGCACAGAAAGTATTCAGACCCCCTTAAATTTTTCACTCTGTTATATTGCAGCCATTTGCTAAAATCATTTAAATTCATTTTTTTCCTCATTAATGTACACACAGCACCCCATATTGACAGAAAAACACAGAATTGTTGACATTTTTGCAGATTTATTAAAAAAGAAAAACTGAAATTTCACATGGTCCTAAGTATTCAGACCCTTTGCAGTGACACTCATATATTTAACTCAGGTGCTGTCCATTTCTTCTGATCATCCTTGAGATGGTTCTACACTTTCATTTGAGTCCAGTTGTGTTTGATTATACTGATTGGACTTGATTAGGAAAGCCCCACACCTGTCTATATAAGACCTTACAGCTCACAGTGCATGTCAGAGCAAATGAGAATCATGAGGTTAAAGGAACTGCCTAAAGAGGCCAGAGACAGAATTGTGGCAAGGCACAGATCTGGCCAAGATTACAAAAAAAAAAAATCTGCTGCACTTAAAGTTCCTAAGAGCACAGTGGCCTCCATAATCCTTAAATGGAAGACGTTTGGGATGACCAGAACCCTTCCTAAAGCTGGCCGTCCGGCCAAACTGAGCCATCGGGGGAGAAGAGCCTTGGTGAGAGAGGTAAAGAAGAACCCAAAGATCACTGTGGCTGAGCTCCAGAGATGCAGTCGGGAGATGGGAGAAAGTTGTAGAAAGTCAACCATCACTGCAGCCCTCCACCAGTCGGGGCTTTATGGCAGATTGGCCTGACGGAAGCCTCTCCTCAGTGCAAGACACATGAAAAAACACCTGAAGGACTCCAAGATGGTGAGAAATAAGATTCTCTGGTCTGATGAGACTGATGAGACTTTTTGGCCTTAATTCTAAGCAGTATGTGTGGAGAAAACCAGGCACTGCTCATCACCTGTCCAATACAGTCCCAACAGTGAAGCATGGTGGTGGCAGCATCATGCTGTGGGGGTGTTTTTCAGCTGCAGGGACAGGACGACTGGTTGCAATCGAGGGAAAGATGAATCCCAAGTACAGGAATATCCTGGAAGAAAACCTTCTCCAGAGTCCTCAGGACCTCAGACTGGGCCGAAGGTTCATCTTCCAACAAGACAATGACCCTAAGCTAGGAGCCCAGCCAGAGCCCTGACTTAAACCCAATTGAGCATCTCTGGAGAGACCTGAAAATGGCTGTCTACCAATGTTTACCATCCAACCTGACAGAACTGGAGAGGATCTGCAAGGAGGAATGGCAGAGGATCCCCAAATCCAGGTGTGAAAAACTAATACATGACTGTATAAGATCAAAAGGGTGCTTCTACTAAATACTGAGCAAAGGGTCTGAATACTTAGGACCATATGATATTTCAGTTTTTCTTTTTTAATAAATCAGCAAAAATGTCAACAATTCTCTGTTTTTCTGTCAATGTGGGGTACTGTGTGTACATTAATGAGGAAAAAATGATCTTAAATGATTTTAGCAAATGGCTGCATTCTAACAAAGAGTGAAAAATTTAAGGTGGTCTGAATACTGAATACAGACAGTAGTTGGATCGGGCAGAAGCTGACGCGCGTCCACAAGGTCAGCTCGTGCCCTAGTGTCAATTAAGCCCTGTGCCAGTTCCAAAAATCCATCACCACACACAGTCTCAAACAATCTAATGTCTCGGCACACAAATTGCACAGCCAACTGTGTTATCGCCTCCTTGTCTTCCCCTCTTGGAGGTTTGTGGGCTTTGGCAAAGTACCTGTCAATTGTCACACTGGCAACCCCTAATGTGCTCCTGCAAGTCTCGACATGCTTCCTAAGAGAAGACGTGCCTAGCTTCCAGCTATCAAACGCCACAACTTTATGGCATGTTTTGCAAGCCGCAAAGCCACTTATGATGTTATATTCCTGATCTCGTATTAAACCACACTTTCTCCACACATCCGATTTTGCCTTTATAGACTTGTTGTCAACAATTTTCTATACTCCACTCGCCAACTTTACTTTTACTTCATCCATAGCTACTCCTGCAACGCTCGCTCCAACTAGGCTACGAGAAACATCAACAAAAGTTGCAGTGGTGGTGACATGATGGGTCAAATGTCATATCGTTGTTGCGTATGTGTAATGGTAATTTAGACATACAAATATTGCACACATTTTTAATCCGTGCTACTACCCGCCCACAAGGAGTTAATTATCCGCCCGCATCCCCGCCCGTAAATATTTACGAATGTCACAATCCACCTGTTTTAGCCACTTTTATGCAGATACCAGCGGGTTCCCGACCCGTTGCAGGACTCTATGCCACATATATCACATATGCATATACCATAACTTAGAAACCATTAAAACATTCAAAATTAAAACGCTCCCCTTCAAAGTTCAGGATATTAATTTCCAAAAATTCAACCTTCTCTTGATCCCTCCTAAAATCTCCTCCCACATATTTCCTTCTGCTTTGGTTTCATCCCTCCGCATTAAAACACCTAAAATCTTTATTTCATTCGTTTACTTACATTTACATTTAATCATTTAGCAGACGCTTTTATCCAAAGCGACTTACAAATGAGAACAGTAGAAACAATCATATCAACGAGAACAACAACGGTATACAAGTGCTATGACAAGTCTCAGTTAGTCTAGTACAGAACATGTAGCAAAGGTTTTTTTTTTTTTTTTTTTTTTTTTTTTTTGGGAATATGATAGAAAAGAAAAAAGGTAAGTACTAGTATTAGTTGGTTAAGTGCAGGCGAAAAAAGATGAGTCTTTAGATGTTTTTTGAAAATGAGTAAAGCCTCAGCTGTTCGAATTGAGATCGGGAGGTCATTCCACCAGCTGGGAGCAGTCCAGGAAAAAGTCAGTGAGAGTGATTTTGAACCTCTTTGGGATGGCAACACAAGGCGTCGTTCACTTGCAGAGTGCAAACTTCTGGAGGGTGCATAAGATTGAACTAGTGAGTTTAGGTAAGTTGGCGCCGTGCCAGTGATCGTTTTGTAGGCAAGCATCAGTACCTTGAATTTGATGCGAGCGGCTACTGGTAGCCAGTGTAACCTGATGAGGAGAGGAGTAACATGGGCTGTTTTCGGCTCATTGAAGACAACCCTCGCTGCTGCATTCTGGATCAGTTGTAGAGGCTTGATAGTACATGCAGGAAGACCCGCCAGGAGAGCATTACAATAGTCCAGTCTGGAGAGAACAAGAGCTTGGACAAGAAGTTGGGTGGATTGCTCTGACAGGAAGGGTCTAATCCTCCTAATGTTGAATAAGGCAAATCTACAGGACCGGGTCGTTGTAGCAATATGGTCTGTGAAGCTTAACTGATGATCCATCACAACTCCTAGGTTTCTGGCTGTCCTGGAAGGAGTTATGGTTGACGAACCCAGCTGTTGTGATGAAACGATGGGTTAGCTGGAACCACCAGCAGTTCAGTCTTAGTAAGGTTGAGCTGAAGGTGATGGTCATTCATCCAGCTAGAAATGTCACTCAGACAGGCTGAAATGCGAGCAACTACCGTCGGGTCATCTGGTTGGAATGAGAAGTAGAGTTGAGTGTCATCAGCGTAGCAGTGATAGGAAAAGCCATGCTTCTGAATGACAGATCCTAATGACGTCATGTAGATGGAGAAGAGAAGCGGTCCAAGTACTGAGCCTTGAGGAACCCCAGTAGCAAGTTGTTGTGACTTAGAAACTTCACCCCTCCAAGACACCATGAAGGATCTATCAGACAGGTAGGAGTTAAGCCACTGGAGTGCGGTTCCAGAGATGCCCATCTTTCTGAGGGTGGATAGGAGAATCTGGTGATTAACAGTGTCAAAAGCAGCAGACAGGTCCAGCAAAATGAGTACTGAGGATTTTGAAGCTGCTCTTGCCAGTCGCAGGGCTTCAGTAACCGAGAGCAGGGCAGTCTCAGTTGAGTGGCCACTTTTGAAGCCAGATTGATTGCTGTCCAGGAGGTTTTTCTGTACAAGAAACATAGAGAGCTGGTTGAACACAGCTCGTTCGAGTGTCTTTGCAATGAATGGAAGAAGGGATACCGGTCTGTAGTTTTCTAGAAGTGCTGGATTTAGAGATGGTTTCTTCAGCAGTGGGCTTACCCGAGCCTGCTTAAATGCTGAGGGAAATGTTCCAGAGTGAAGAGAGGAGTTGATAATATGAGTAAGTGAAGGTATGACTGAAGAAGAAATCGCTTGAAGGAGGTAAGTGGGGATCGGATCCAGTGGGCAAGTAGTAGGATGACTGGACAGGATAAGTTTGGAAACGTCCGTCTCTGAGAGTGGAGAGAAGGAGGAGAACGAGTGAGCATTAGTCGTTGTGAAGTTATCCTCAGTCTGCGGTGTGGAGAATAGAACACTTATAATACTTTCCTAACTTCACAACAAATGTTAATCTTTCATCAGCTGCAAGAGTCGATTGAGGAGGAGGTGGAGGCGGATTAAGAAGAGAAGAGAAGGTTTTGAAGAGTGTCCGAGCGTCACAACAGTTGTTAATCTTGTCGTGGGAATATGATGTTTTAGCAGTGAAGACGTTTGCAGAGAAGGAAGAGAGGAGAGACTGATACACACTGAGGTCGGTAGAGTTTCTTGATTTAAGCCATTTCCTCTCTGCAGCCCTGAGTTTAGAGCGATGTTCACGGAGTACATCGGACAGCCAGGGGGCAGATGGGGTGGTGCGTGCTGGTCTAGACGACAGTGGGCAAAAGTTGTCCAAGCAAGAGGTCAGAGTGGAACAAAAAGTGTCCGTAGCACTGTTCGTGTCCAGAGCTGAAAACTGCGAGAGTGAAGGAAGTGAGGATGCAACCACAGAGGATAGGCGAGATGGAGAGAGTGAGCGTAGGTTCCGTCGAAAGGTGACCCGCGTTGGAGCGTGTGCCGCTTCAGGAGTAAGTGCTAGATTAGCAGTAATGAGGAAGTGGTCTGAGGTGTGCAGTGGAGTAACTAAAGTGTTGTCCACTGAGCAACAGCGCGTGTAGATGAGGTCCAGTTGGTTGCCCGATTTGTGAGTCACTGTAGTAGAGACTCGCTTGAGATCAAATGAGGCGAGCAGAGTGTTGAAGTCAGCAGCCTGGGGTTTATCTAGGTGGATGTTGAAGTCACCAAGCAGTACCAGAGGAGTACCATCTTCAGGATAGTTTGATAGCAGCACGTCCAACTCCTCCAAGAAGTTTCCCAATTGACCTGGGGGACGATAAATGACCACAAAGTGGATTTTAGCAGGGTGGGTTACAGTAACAGCATGTGATTCAAATGAACCGTGACCTGTAGGTGGTGGTTGAAGATCAAATTTCCAATCTTTCGATATAAGGAGACCAGTACCTCCACTCCTCCCAGTCGTACGAGGGGTGTGGGAACAAGTGAAATGAGTGGAGAGGGCTGCGGGAGTGGCAGTGTCCTCAGGTTTGATCCAGGTCTCAGTCAGTGCCATGAGGCTGAGACCAGAATGAGTAGCAATAGAAGAAATGAAGTCTGCTTTGTTAACAGCGGACTGGCAGTTCCAGAGACCAAGTGGAATAGAGAGCGTTGGAGTAGAGGTCAGAGGGACAGGCCTTAGATTTGTCAGGCAGGCCTTCCTTTGACGTACATAGCGTCCTCTCCGAGTGTTAGTACTGATAGTAGAGATCTGAAAGCACATAGTGACTACAAGTGACCAAAATAAGTATTTGAGGACGAGCTGTACAAAAATTGAAGGGGAGAAAAGCAATACTCAAGTGCCCTGTCGGTGTCCTTGCTCGGTGGAGTCGCGCAGGTAGAGTCGATGGTCTTTACACTCGTCGGTCTTTAGACGAGGAGGCATCACACGAGGGCTGCCGCGACCGCTGCCGCGGTGACACCTACCACTTATATATTTGCCTACCTGTGATTGAAGTCAGCTTGTCACGCCTCCCTATTTAGCAGACCGAAACTGTCCAGTCAAACGCAAAACCAAACGCCACAATTCACACGTATTTACCAGGGTAAGACACACAGTAATTAAAGCAAAGTTTCCCTAGCAACGATGATCACGCAGTAGTCTAATGAGAAAACGAGGCAAAAACACTTACAAACTACTGTCCTTCTCTGTCGCTCGACTGTTTCTTCTGACAAGTGCTTACAAAACAGCTCTTTAAGTACTTTTTACCGGCTTACTGGCTATTGTCACGCCTCCCTATTTAGCAGACCGAAACTGTCCAGTCCCGCGATAGGCAAACACAAAACCAAACGCCACAATTCACACGTATTTACCAGGGTAAGACACACAGTAATTAAAGCAAAGTTTTCCTAGCAACGATGATCACGCAGTAGTCTAATGAGAAAACGAGGCAAAAACACTTACAAACTGCTGTCCTTCTCTGTCGCTCGACTGTTTCTTCTACTTAAAATTAAAGTGCCCAGTTAAAACCTCAGTTCCCCCAAATCTCATGTATAATGTTTTATCCTCATTCACTTTAGCCCCTGATCCCCTGCGAAATTTTTCTACTATTTTCATTGCTTCCCCTACGCATTAGCGTAGTATCATCAGCGTATTGAAATATCTTATTCTCTCCTCCCTCTATGCCTATCCCTTTTATTCTCCCCTCCTGTTTTATTGTTAATCCCAGTGGTTCTGCAACTAAAGCATATAAAAGTGCCGACAACGGGCAACCCTGTCTAATTGATCTCGTTAATTTAAAACACTCTGTTAAAAACCCATTACATTTTACTCTCGTTACAGCACCTTTATATAAAATCTTAACCCATTTAATAAAATCCCCTACAAAACCAAAACTCTTTAAAACCCCAAATAAAAAATCATGCTCTACCCTGTCAAAAGCCTTCTGAAAGTCAAAACGGATTATAAAACCATCTTTCTTCTTTTCATTAATATATCTTATAGTATCTTTTATGCTCATTGTTGTATCCGCAATATCTCTTCCTTTAATACTGTATGCTTGGTTTGTTTTGATTATACTGGGCATCACTTTTAATCTGTTAGCTAAAACTTTTGATAAAATCTTCAGATCGGTGTTAAGCAGTGTTATAGGCCTATAATTCTTTAACTCCACTTTGTCTCCTTTCCTTTTATATATCAGCTTCATTAATCCCATTCCCATCCTTCCGTTCATCTCACCTTTCTTAAAAAATCTTGTGAAATACTTGTTTTAAGATACTGGTTAAATTTTTTTTATAAAAACAATATAGAACTCACTCCCCAACCAATCTATCCCCGGACTTTTTCTTTTGTTTAATCCACTTATTGCTCTTTTTATTTCCTCTTCTCTTACTTCATCATCACACTTTTTTTTTCACTTCTACTACTCGTGCTTTTATTTGCTTTAGTAATTACACACTTTCCTCCTCCTTTTAATTTCCTCATTTTCTTGTACTATTATCCCATTTTTGCCCCTTATTTCTTTAATCATGTCTGCTTTTCCTCTTCTTTACTCTACATCAAAGAAAAACTTCTCCCCCTCTACTGTATATTTTGCTTTGATTCTTAATCTTGCAGCTTCATATTTCTCATCTTCCATTTCCTTCAGTCTACCTTCCATTTCTTTTATTTTCTCTATGCTTTTTTCTGCCTTATCCAGTTTTGTCTAAGCTCTCTTTCCTTATTTTTCTTACATTTATTAATTAACTTGCAATATATTATTGTAAACCTTTTTTTTTTTTACAAGATATTTCACGTTCTCCCACCATATTTGCTTATCCTCATTATACATTTAATTTCCTTTTTCCTTTTCAATGATCTCCTTTATACTTAAAACATAATCTTCATTCTTTAAAACCTCTGTATTTAAAATACAGAGTCCCGGCCCTCTTTGCACTTTATTCCAGTCTACATTTAAAAATAAAAACTTGTGATCGCTTAAACTTGTTTCTTCATACTTAATCTTTTCTATATAATTCTCCACATTTCTCGTACATAAAATAAAGTCAATTCTTGTTTCACACACAAACTGCCCCACTATTTGCCTCCTTGAAAATTCTTTTATCTTTTCATTTCTTCCTCTCCACACATTGGTTTTAATTCTTTTCTTCCCGTGTCAGTTTTGAAAACCATTCCTTCTGCCATGTCTTGTTTACTAAAAACGGTGTTAAAATCCCCTATCATTATTATTTCCTTATACTTGTTTACGATATTTCTTAAAACATTAAAACATTTCTTTCTTTTCCTTCTCTGTTGGCGCATGTACATTCACTAAAATCAGTTCGCGTCCTTCATAATTTACTCCCACCACCATACATTTCCCCATCTTATCTTTATACACTACTTTACTTGCATTAAAATCATTTTCTCATTAAAAACGCCACTCCTCTTCCAAGCCTTCCATCCCCATTGTTATATAAAATATCCCCTTCCCATTCCTTTTTATAGTCCTTCATCACACACTCTTTCCAATTTGTTTCTTGCAAAGCAATAACATCTTCACCTTTGCATTTTTCTTTTACTTTCAAATTTACCCATGTCCATCAGTCCCCTTGCATTAAAAGTAACACAAAACCATTAAAAGAAAGAAAAATAAATACCTAAAAACAATTATTCTTCATCGTCTCCCTCCAGCCCTCTTAACATTTCATATGTTTACACTTTTCACGTGGCCCCTTGTCATTATCTTTTTCCTTGCATTTTCCACATTTGGTTTTACCTTTAATGTTCTCCTCCTTATTTGTTCTCCCCCCCCCTCTGTCTTTTTCCATGTTGTCCATCCTTGATTCTTTACTGTACATTTCTTTGTTTTGATCGTCCATTCCTTGTCCATCTCTCTCCACATTATCCAGAAGATTTTTAAAACTGTCCGATATTTCAATTTCCGTACATTGGGTGTCCTGTTCTGTTGTCCATTCCTTGTCTGCATCATTCACTTTTTCTCCTCCTTCCTCTCTGTTGCTCGCTCTTCCTTCTGTTTCTTTTTGTTGCAATCTGTCTTCCTCTTGTCCTTCATCAGTTTATCTTTCCTCCTTGCTGTTTCCTTCATGCACCTGTCCGTCCAACCGAAGTTCCATACCTCCTTCCTCTCCCTCCATCCAACATTCACATTTATTTAAAACTTCTTGACAGCCCAGGCATCTGAAAGCATTGCAATCTCTTGCAAAGTGTGCCCTCTTCTCGCACTTGTAGCACTTAAAATCTGGGCAGTCTTTTAGCAGGTGTCCCGGGCTCATGCACAGGCTACAGGTCTTCACCTGATGGCTGTGCATCACCCTAAAATACTGCTGGCCTTCCGCTGTTTCCAGCTTTGTGCTATATGGCAACGATGCCACTTCTTTGGGGAATCTCACTTTTAGGAACCTTGTTTCGCCCTGAATGTCAGTGCCCGGGTAGCATCTTCTTTTTATCTGTGAAATGGGATTAACTCCCCATCCTTCCAATTGAGCTAAAATTTCATTGTCATCAATATAGACAGGCAGGTGCATGAAGGAAACAACATAGTCTCTATTTTGCAAATTTTTTACCTCACAGTTCACTCCATTTATTATCAGTCCATCAGTCAGTTTTTCACGTTTCTTATTTTCCATTGTTAATTCGTATTCCTTTCCTTGTCTTGGTCTTAGTGCTAAGATTTTCCCATGTCCACATTGTTTTGATACAGCCTTGATAATATTCTCCACTCTCACCTCGATCACATTCTCTATGTTCACAATCACTGTAGCCTTCTTTAGATATTTTCTTTCAAGAAATTTCTCCCTTTGTGCCTTGGTTCTTTCCATTTCCGTAGTCGATTTCCGAGTCCAGTGTCATTTGCCGATCGTGTCTCTCTGCCTAGTCCAGTATAGGGATGCGCGGTATACCGGTACTGCAAAAATACCGGTGTGTATATATTATATTTCAAACACTACAATATCATAATTTTGCTCAATTCGGTATTTGATGCACTGCAGTTTCGAAGTTCACCGCTAGGCGGCAGTGCGCTACCCAAACAGACGCGGGTCACTTGAAACCGGCAAAAAGTGACAACGGAGAAATAAGATGGATCGAACCTGATCAAGCTAATTCTACACGCCCGCAATAAATCAATAAAGAAGGCAGTAGGAGTGAAATATGGCATTACTTTGCCTACAGAGGTAATGAAAAATGTGAAGCTACAGACGTGAATGCACCACTATGCAAACGCTGTTTGAAATCATGTGTCGAAACGGGAGGCAACACTTCAAATCTGGCTAAGCATCTGTCTCTAGTTCATCCTGACTTATTCAAGGAGTTCAGAGATCGACAGGTGAGTCCATCATTCAACTGATTTAATTTAGACTTTTATTCCCAACACTGATCAGTGCACATGGCCTACTTATAAGATACGGTAAACACGAAAGCTCAAATGTGCTTGCATGACACGCTAGAACCAATGAATGAGTATTATAAGTTGAATAAGTTTAGGTCTCATCATTTTTGCACTTTCAAACAATAATATATTAATTGAATTTGAATGAATAAAAAGATTAATAATATCAATTTTAGTTTTAGTGACAGTAAAATAAATGGCATATTACTATTACTGCCGCTATGGCAAGCTACATGGGGGATGGAACCCGCTGGGGTTCTACATTTGATATGGTGGACCGTTTCTGTGAACAACAACAAGCCATCTGTGCTGCTTTAGCAGAAAACCGGAATGTGGTGCCTAATGCCTTCTGACACAGACATCACCACAGTGGAGACAGTGCGAGAGGTCCTGGGCTCACTAAGTGCCTTCACTGATGCCCTGTGTAGAGAAAAAGAGACAACACTTTCTTCTGTCATCCCTGTGATGTGGAAGATACTTTCACATGTACAGGACAGTGATACAGACTCAGTGCTAACCTGCAACATGAAAACAGAGATCAGGAAAGTGTCACGGTTCATGAATGCACCGTCTCCTGCTGGTTTGTTGTGACGTCATGTCATTTGTTTCATGTGGGTGTTGGCAGCTGCAGCTCATTACAACAGCCTACTTAATGCCCGGTCTTTCATCTCTTGTTTGTCAGATTGTTGTGTGAGGTCCGCGTGGTGCATGTCTGTCCGTCTTTCAGCGTTCCTCCTTCATGCTCTGTTTCCTGTTCGGCCGGTTCTGGATTACTACCACCATTGCACGGATCTGTTACCTTCACCATCTCCACCAACGCACTCAAGGGGATTGTCGTTTCGTCACCACTTCCACCAACGCACTCAAGGGGATCTACTCACCTGTCTGTGCTGCCACCGAAGTCCCTGCATCATTCTCCAAGAGCCATTCATCATCACGTATTCTCAATAAACCTCATTGTTACTTGCATTTGCCTCCTGTCCTTTATCACGCCGTGACAGAAAGTTCTGGAAATGAGATACAACTATGAGAATTTACAAATCCTTCTTAATTCAGCCACCTTCTTTAATCCTAGATTTAAGAACACATTTGTAACTAAGGAGAATGATGTGACAGAAGTACTACTGCAAAAAGCTGCCACAGCTGATCTCTCTAATATACAATCAGTGATGGAGTCAACTCAGGCAGAGCAGGAAGAACAAACTGCTGCCAAAAAACAAAAACAAGACTTGGGTAGCCTCCTGTCTTCTATTGTATCAGAGAAAAAAAGAAAAGAGGTGGGAAATGGAGATGAATGCCAAGCCAGGATAGAATCTCTAGAGATCCCAGCTGACAGACTGAACAAAGAACTCGAAATGTACAAGTGCATGGAAGAGACCAATGCCACAGAAAACCCACTTTCTTCGTGGAAAAGGCATGAATCAAGCCTCCCCATCGTTTCAATGTGTGCCAAATACTACCTTTGCATTCCAGCATCAAGCTCAGCCTCTGAGAGAGTTTTCAGTACCTCTGGGCTCATCTGTAGCCCACTAAGATCCAGACTATCAAGTGACAATATTGACACATTAGTTTTCCTGTTCAAAAATCTGCAGCTGTCAAAAAAATAAAGATGTGACGATATGAACACGTTTTTTTTTCTTTCTGCAAAATCAAAATTGAACCTACGTTCCCTCTAGGTTTTTTTGGTTTGTTACATTGATACGTTTTTGTTTTTTTGCACCATGTGGTAAAGGAGTAAAGACAGACAAGATATGAAGATATTAAACTAATTTTAATAGTAACTTTTCAAAATTTAACCTACTGTATGTTCCCTGGCTTGGCTGTAGTTTTTTTTTTGTGTGTGTGTGTGTGTGAACATTTTGATACTTTTGGTTTGTACATTTGGTGCAGCAGAGTTTCAAGCAGTGTTTTTTTTATTTAGTATCGATACCGAGGTTTTAGATTCTGGTATCGTACCAAAGCCAAAATTGTCCTATCCAGCCACCCCATCCATTAATCCGTCCATTGTAAGAGAAAAAAAAAAAAAAAAAAAAAAAAAGGGAGGTAACCACCCTCCAGCCAGCAAAATGCTCAAAAAAAGAAAAACAACACAAAAAAAAAAAAACCAAAAAACAAAAACCCTCCAGCCAGCAAAATGCTGCTGTTAGGTGGTTTAAAACTGACAAACCACACAAAAAAACTAACCTAATGTCCAAAACAGCTCACAAACAAAAAAATCAAAATGGAGGAGAGCCTTCCTCTCCCAACTGCAGCCAACACTTCTTGTAGCTCTCTAGTGCCCTCAGGGTGGGGTATGGTAAGCGAGGGCTGCCGCAAAGAGTGGGCTATTTAAATATCAGCCCCATAATTCGCAGTGTATTAGATCATTATTGACGAAAAACTAAAGCTTACAGCACCTGGTATTCCCAGTAGGTCTCCCATCCAAGTACTAACCAGGCCCGACCCTGCTTAGCTTCTGAGATCAGACGAGATTTTTTTTTTTTTTATTATTATTAAGAAATTTCAATCAAGGGCTACAATAGAAAGTGTGGGCTATTCCACTTTCTGCAACCCCACATTGCTGCAGTATATTAGATCAATTTTGACGAAAAAAAACTAAAGCTTACAGCACCTGGTATTCCCAGGCGGTCTCCCATCCAAGTACTAACCAGGCCCGACCCTGCTTAGCTTCCGAGATCAGACACGATCGGGCGCTCAGGGTGGTATGGCCGTAAGCGAGGGCTGCTGCAAAGTGTGGGCTATTTAAAGATCAGCACACCCTAATCTGCAGTATATTAGATCAATTTTGACGAAAAAAAAAACTAAAGCTTACAGCACCTGGTATTCCCAGGCGGTCTCCCATCCAAGTACTAACCAGGCCCGACCCTGCTTAGCTTCCGAGATCAGACGAGATCGGGCGCGCTCAGGGTGGTATGGCCGTAAGCGAGGGCTGCTGCAAAGTGTGGGCTATTTAAAGATCAGCCACCCTAATGTGCAGTATATTAGATCAATTTTGACGAAAAAACTAAAGCTTACAACACCTGGTATTCCCAGGCGGTCTCCCATCCAAGTACTAACCAGGCCCGACCCTGCTTAGCTTCCGAGATCAGACGAGATCGGGCGCGCTTTTTTTTTTTTTTTTTTTTTTTTTTTTTTTATTAAGAAATTTCAATCAATAAAATACAATAGATTAAGCACAATCAAATAGAAAATACAGAACATCGTCTTTACACATCTCTACATTACACATCTCTTCCTTACATAGATAATTTAAAAAACTCTTCCACTTTCTGGTAACTTCCACATTAAATCGTTTAAAACACAACAAACTTGTGGGGTAAAAACATCATAAAAAGAGTCTAACATATTTACACCATTAAAGTACACATACAGTCTTTCAATATATAATTCTGTTTTTCTTTTAAACACACTCCAAACATCCAACACAACTTTTTCCTTTTTAGCCACAGATCTTCTGTCCCATATTGCACTTTTCATTAGCATTACACACAGATCAATGAAACTTTTGTTTTTACACTTTTTTTCCCAACCAAAACATCACAACTCTGTTCCATTCCATTACATTTTCATCCCACTCCTCAGTCACATCTTTAATTAAACATTTACATTTCCTTAAAAAGTCCTCTAGCTCTCTACAATGTAAAAACATATGTAAAATCCCCTCATCCTCTTCCTGGCACACTTTACACAGAGCATTTTCTTCCATTCCTATTTTATTTAAAATAACATCAGTAAAAAACCACTTTATGCCTTATAAAATACTCCAAACATTCCAATCTTGTTTCCACAAATTTCCCCGTCATGTTTCTCCATATACACTCTTTTTTTAAATCTTTGAATTTCTGCACCCAGTAACCATTTGCAATCGGCTCTTTAAAAACATCATCTCTAAAAGCACAATAAATCATTTTCACAGTACATTCCTTAAAATCATACAGTTTTCCCCCTAATTTCACATGAATACATTTCTCTTTTGGCTCTCCTTCCATACTTTCTATTCTTTTTATCCACTCTTTAGGTAATGCATTTTTAATGATTTCATATTTATTTTTTATTTCTTGTTCACTGTAATCCTCTTTTGCCTCCTCCATTGCATCTACAATAAATTGTGTCGGTAAAAACCCTTCTTTAAATTCATACAAAACATCTCTCACTCTTGTTATCCCCACTTCCATCCATTTCTTTAAAAAAATTCCTTTATCCTGTTTTAAAATGTTTTGGTTTAAAAACAGAGGTTGATTTTAAAATGTTTTCTCTCCCATGTGGATCATACTCAAGTCTATCTAAAAATTTTCCCCAGGCACTAAACATTTCCCTATAAAACTCTGGTAAGCACTCTGTCATCCAATTCTTTGTTTTTTTCATCCATAAAATCCCATCCCCCATGTTAAAATCCCCACATTTGTTTAAAAAATATTCCATTGTCTTTTTCCATGCAGTTTTGTGACCATCATCTAGATATTTTTTAACTATTTTAATTCTTAAGCTATTTTTTCTCTGTTCAATATCAATTAATCCCATCCCTCCTTTCCCTACATCTCCTATTAATGTACTATATGCAATTCTTGCCGGTTTACTATTCCATAAAAAATCTAAAAAACATTTTTTCAACCTTTTCTCCACCCACATTGGCATAGCAGTCACATATAAAACATACCACAACTTTGACACCATTAAAACATTTAAAATTAAAACCTTCCCTTTTAAGCTTAAAATCCTCAATTTCCAAAAATTTAACCTTCTTTCAATTCCTCCTACTATTTCTTCCCACATTTTTTCTTTAACATTCCTTTCGTCTTTTCCCATTAGAACACCTAAAATCCTTATTTCTTTTGTTTCTTTAAAATGAAAATAATCCGTTAAAACATTTACTCCTCCAAATCTCACATATGTTGTTTTTTCTTCATTTAACTTGCCTCCTGATCCCCTACAAAACATCTGTACCACTTCCATTACTTTATTAACACTCTCTATATCTTTAACTATTATTGTTGTATCATCTGCATATTGAAATATTTTTTCATTTCCCCCACTTCCTTCGATGTTTATCCCTCTTATGTCTTCATCTATTTTAATAGCTAATCCCAATGGTTCTGCAACTAAAGAATATAAAAGCGCTGATAATGGACATCCTTGTCTTATTGACCTAGTAATTTTAAAACATTCTGTTAAAAAACCGTTACAATGTATTCTTGTTATCGCTCCCCTATATAAAATTGTAATCCACTTGACAAAATTTTCCCCAAACCCGTACCTTCTTAAAATTCCAAATAAATATTCATGCTCCACTCTATCAAAGGCCTTTTCGAAATCCAAACTAATAACATATCCTTTTTTATTTCATATATCTTATTCTATCAATTATACTTATAGTTGTGTCCGCTATATCTTTCCCTTTAACTCCATACACTTGATTTGTTTCAATTATGGTTGGCATTACCTCTTTCAATCTATTGGCTAAAACTTTTGTTAAAATTTTCAGATCTGTATTCAGCATTGTAATTGGTCTATAATTTTTTAAGTCTACTTTTTCTCCTTTACTTTTATATATCAACTTTATTAATCCCATCCCCATTCTCTGATTCATTTCCTCTTTCTTAAAAATGTCTTCATATACTTCTTTTAAAATACTAGTTAAAAAATCTTTAAAAACTATATAAAATTCACTCCCCAAACCATCTATACCTGGACTTTTATTTTTGTTTAATTCACTTATTGCTCTTTTTATCTCTTCTTCTCTTATCTCTTCATCACACTCTTTTTTGTCTACTTCTCCTACTGTTGTTTTTATTTGATTTAGTAACTCCAATTTCTCTTCTTCCCTCACCCCCTCAGTACTAAACCAGGTTTTCATAATATGCTTTTACTTCTTTTAATATTTCCTCATTTGTTTCCACCACTACACCATTTTTTCCTCTTATTTCTTTAATCATTCCAGCTTTCCCTCTTATTTTTTCTAGATCAAAGAAAAACTTTGTACATTTTTCACCCTCCACAGTATATTTAGCTTTACTCCTTAGTCTTGCACCTTCATATTTTTTCTCTTCCATTTCTTTCAATATTCCCTCCAATTCTTTTATTTTTTGTATATCTTTCCCATTCTCATTTAATTCCTTTTCCAATTTTTCTCTTATTTCTCTCTCCTTCTTCCTCTTACACATCTGTATTAATTTGCAATACTTTATTGTGAATTTTTTGACTAAATATTTAACATTTTCCCACCATATCCTTTTATCTTCACTGTACATTTCATTCTCCTTTTCTTTTTCAATAATTTCTTTAATACTTAACACATACTCCTCATTCTTCAAAACCTCTACATTTAAAACCCATACACCCGGCCCTCTTTTCACTGAACTCCAGTCTACTTGTATAAAAAGTGGTTTATGGTCACTTAAACTTGATTCCTCATATTTAATGTTACCGATAAAACCTTCAATGTTCCTTGTACATAAAATAAAATCAATCCTTGTTTTACACATAAAATTCCCTACTAATTGCCTCCTTGAATATTCTTTCTTTTTTTCATTTCTTTCTCTCCATACATCAATCATATTATTTTCTTCCATTAATAATTTCAGTTCTTTTCTTCCTTTATCATTTTTAAAAACCATTCCCTCACCAATTTCTAATTTACTGAAAACGGTATTAAAATCACCCATCATAATAACTTCTTTATGCTTTTTTAAAAAAATCTCTTAATACATTAAAATATTCCTTCTTTTCATTCTCTACAGTCGGTGCATGAATATTAACTACAATAACTTTTTTCTCCTCATACTCCATTTCAACCGCAATACATTTCCCATCTATGTCATTATATATTGTTTTACATGATACCCCACAGTTTTCTTTTATTAAAATCGCAACTCCTCTTCCCAGCCTCCCATCACCATTGTTATAAAAAATCTCTCCACTCCACCTTTTCCTTATTTCAGTCATGTACTCTTCCCTCCAGTTAGTTTCTTGTAATAAAATCACATCCTCTCCTTTACACATTTCTTTCACTTTTTCAAATTTTCCTACATTCGAAAGCCCTCTAGCATTAAAAGTCACAACACTTAAAACCATTAAAAAGAAAAATAATAAATATCTAAAACCCATCATTCTCAGTCTTCCTCCTTCATTCCCTTTAACACCTCAAACCTGTTTAAACATTTCACTTTTTTCCTTGCAGTTCCTTATGTTTGGTTTTACCTTTAGCGCTCTTCTTCGTATTTGCCCCTCTCCACACCTTTTCCTTCTCATCCTCCTCCATACCTATTTCTCCTTCGTTGTCAGTTTCTTTGTCTTGTTCGTTCCCTTTTTGTCCATGACTTGAAGATATGTCCATCTGTGTCGATTGTGTGTCCTCTTCTCTTATTTGTTCATCATTATTTTCTTTTTCTTGTCCTCTTTCTCCTTCCTGTCTGTTGTTTGTTCCTTCCTCTGTTTCCTTTGGTTGTAATTCGTCCTCTTCTTGTCTTTCATCACAATGTCCTTCTTCATCGTTGTTTCCTTCATGCATCTGTCTGTCTACCTGTTCTTCCCTTCCACCTACCACTCCCTCCATCCAGCATTCACATTTATTTAACATTTCTTGGCAATCCGGGCACCTGACAGCATTGCAGTCTCGTGCAAAATGTCCCCTTTCCAAACACTTATAGCACTTGAATTCTGGGCACTCTTTCAGTAGGTGTTCTGGGCTCATGCACAGCCTACAAGTCTTCACCTGGTGGCTGTGCATCACCCTAAAGTACTGCGGCCCTTCCGCTGTTTCCAGCCTTGTACTATAAGGTAGTGATGCCACCTCTTTGGGGAACCTCACCTTTACAAACCTTGTGCCGTCTTCTATGTCAGTGTCCGGATAACACCTTCTTTTGATTTTAGATATGGGGAAAACCCCCCATCATTCCAATTTATCAAAAATTTCATTATCCTCCAGGTAGACAGGCAGGTGCATGAAGGAAACAACGTAATCTTTATTTTGCAGTTTTTTTTACTTCACAGTCCACTCCCTTTATTGTCAATCCATCAATTAAACTGTCACACATTTCTTCCTGTTCCATTGTTAGTTCATATTCTTTGCCTTGTCTGGGTCTTACAGCCAACACCTTTCCACTTCCAATTTTTTCTGAGATTGCTTTAATTATATCCTCTGCTCTCACACCACTCACGTTCTCCGTACTTACGATCACTGTTGCCTCCTTTAAATATTTTCTTTCACCAAATCTTTTCCTTGCCCCTTGATCCTTTCCAATTCCAGCTCCTTGTCGTTTCTCTAGTCCAGTGTCATTTGCCTTACGTATTCCTCCAGCCAATCCATTGTCATTTGCCGTGCGTGTTCCTCCAGCCAGTCCAGTGTCGTTTGCCGTGCGTGTTCCTCCAGCCAGTCCAGTGTCGTTTGCCGTGCGTGTTCCTCCAGCCAGTCCAATTTCGTTTGCCGTGCGTGTTCCTCCAGCCAGTCCAGTCCAGTGTCGTTTGCCGTGCGTGTTCCTCCAGCCAGTTCAGTGCGTGTTCCTCCAGTCGTTTGCCGTGCGTGTTCCTCCTGCCAGTCCAGTGTCGTTTGCCATGCGTGTCTCTCCAGCCATTCCAGTGTCGTTTGCCATGCGTGTCTCTCCATCCATTGTTTAGTGAACAGAAAATCCGTCCAAAAAAAAAAAAAAAACAAACAAAATTAACCACCCTCAGCCAGCAAGATGCTGCTGTTAGGTGGTTTTAAAAACAAACAAAAAAAAACTAAAAAGTCCAAAAAAAAAACAAAAAAAAAAAAAAAACAAAAAAACACAAAATGGAGGAGAGCCTTCCTCTCCCTACTGCAGCCAAACACACACTTCCTGTGTAAAGTTAGGTGGTATTGCCCTCTACACGCTCAGGGTGGTATGGCCGTAAGCGAGGGCTGCTGCAAAGTGTGGGCTATTTAAATAAGCCACCCTAATCTGCAGTATATTAGATCAATTTTAACGAAAAAACTAAAGCTTACAGCACCCTATTCCCAGGCGGTCTCCCATCCAAGTACTAACCAGGCCCAACCCTGCTTAGCTTCCGAGATCAGACGAGATCGGGCGCGCTCAGGGTGGTATGGCCGTAAGCGAGGGCTGCTGCAAAGTGTGGGCTATTTAAAGATCAGCAACCCTAATGCGCAGTATATTAGATCAATTTTGACGAAAAAAACTAAAGCTTACAGCACCTGGTATTCCCAGGCGGTCTCCCATCCAAGTACTAACCAGGCCCGACCCTGCTTAGCTTCCGAGATCAGACGAGATCGGGCGCGCTCAGGGTGGTATGGCCGTAAGCGAGGACTGCTGCAAAGTGTGGGCTATTTAAAGATCAGCAACCCTAATCTGCATTATAAAACATCCAAAAATAAAAAAAAACGCATTGACTCTTTTTTTTTATTCCCATTCTTTCTCCCATCCAATTACTAACCAGGCCCGACCCTGCTTAGCTTCCGAGATCAGACGAGATCGGGCGCGCTCAGGGTGGTATGGCCGTAAGCGAGGGCTGCTGCAAAGTGTGGTCTATTTAAAGATCAGCAACCCTAATGCGCAATGTATTAGATCCATATAGACAAAAAAACTAAAGCTTACAGCACCTGGTATTCCCAGGCGGTCTCCCATCCAAGTACTAACCAGGCCCGACCCTGCTTAGCTTCCGAGATCAGACGAGATCGGGCGCGCTCAGGGTGGTATGGCCGTAAGCGAGGGCTGCTGCAAAGTGTGGTCTATTTAAAGATCAGCAACCCTAATGCGCAATGTATTAGATCCATATAGACAAAAAAACTAAAGCTTACAGCACCTGGTATTCCCAGGCGGTCTCCCATCCAAGTACTAACCAAGCCCGACCCTGCTTAGCTTCCGAGATCAGACGAGATCGGGCGCGCTCAGGGTGGTATGGCCGTAAGCGAGGGCTGCTGCAAAGTGTGGGCTATTTAAAGATCAGCAACCCTAATGCGCAATGTATTAGATCCATTTAGACAAAAAAAAAACTAAAGCTTACAGCACCTGGTATTCCCAGGCGGTCTCCCATCCAAGTACTAACCAGGCCCGACCCTGCTTAGCTTCCGAGATCAGACGAGATCGGGCGCGCTCAGGGTGGTATGGCCATAAGCGAGGGCTGCTGCAAAGTGTGGGCTATTTAAAGATCAGCAACACTAATGCGCAATGTATTAGATCCATATAGACAAAAAAAAAACTAAAGCTTACAGCACCTGGTATTCCCAGGCGGTCTCCCATCCAAGTACTAACCAGGCCCGACCCTGCTTAGCTTCCGAGATCAGACGAGATCGGGCGCGCTCAGGTTGGTATGGCCGTAAGCGAGAGCTGCTGCAAAGTGTGGGCTATTTAAAGATCAGCAACCCTAATGCGCAATGTATTAGATCCATATAGACAACAAAACCTAAAGCTTACAGCACCTGGTATTCCCAGGCGGTCTCCCATCCAAGTACTAACCAGGCCCGACCCTGCTTAGCTTCCGAGATCAGACGAGATCGGGCGCGCTCAGGGTGGTATGTCCGTAAGCGAGGGCTGCTGCAAAGTGTGGGCTATTTAAAGATCAGCAACCCTAATGCGCAATGTATTAGATCCATATAGACAAAAAAACTAAAGCTTACAGCACCTGGTATTCCCAGGCGGTCTCCCATCCAAGTACTAACCAAGCCCGACCCTGCTTAGCTTCCGAGATCAGACGAGATCGGGCGCGCTCAGGGTGGTATGGCCGTAAGCGAGGGCTGCTGCAAAGTGTGGGCTATTTAAAGATCAGCAACCCTAATGCGCAATGTATTAGATCCATATAGACAAAAAAACTAAAGCTTACAGCACCTGGTATTCCCAGGCGGTCTCCCATCCAAGTACTAACCAGGCCCGACCCTGCTTAGCTTCCGAGATCAGACGAGATCGGGCGCGCTCAGGGTGGTATGGCCGTAAGCGAGGGCAGCTGCAAAGTGTGGGCTATTTAAAGATCAGCCACCCTAATGTGCAGTATATTAGATCAATTTTGACGCAGTATTCCAGCAGGCGGTCTCCCATCCAAGTACTAACCAGGCCCGACCCTGCTTTAGCTTCCGAGATCAGACGCGCTCAGGGTGGTATGGCCGTAAAAAGGAGGGCTGCTGCAAAGGGTGGGGCTATTTAAAAGATCAGCCACCCTAATGGGCACGTATATTAGATCAATTTTGACAAAAAACTAAAGCTTACAGCACCCGGTATTCCCAGGCGGTCTCCCATCCAAGAACTAACCAGGCCCGACCCGGGCTTCAGCTCAATCCGATGCGGGTGTTTTTTATATCCCTGATTTCAGAATTTCAAACCACTGTCTTTAGGGTGGTATGGCCGTAAGCGAGGGTTTTACATGCTGCAATGCTTGATACAGGCTATTTAAAGATCAGCGCTGCTAATCTGCCAGTACCACATTAGAATCCTGCTCTTGACGAAAGAAAAAACTGCTGGCGGTAAAGCTTATCATTGCAATACTAACATGTATATCATGAGGTCGGGAATCACGACGAATGCCGCCCTCAAGGCTGGGAAAACACTGCAAACCCGCAAAATAACAAGTTCATTTTTACTTAGCTTCCAGTTGATCAGAAATATCGCGCGCTGCTTAGTAGGTGTATGGCCGATTAATAAACACTTTATTGCAAAAGTGTGGCTATCAACAAGATCCACTCCATTGTTTTAATTTTAATAGGCCACTCCCCGTTATTTAGATCAATTTTGAAAAAAAAACTTCCAAAGCTCCACAGCACCTGGTATTAAATTTGGGTGAAAATCGTTTTTTCCAATTATTAACTTCTAGCCAAAAAACTTAGCATTCCAATTTAAATAAGTATAAGAATGGGCATTATTTCAATAGTGAAAAAAGTGTTTTGTTTTTACACATGAGCCTATTTTGCTGCAAAGTGTGTGCTTTTTTAAATCGAAAATTTCTGCCGCTAATCATTGCAATCCTGGATTTTAAACTGGGTAATCGTACAGCACCGAATAACAAAAATCATTGGGAGTACCATGAACAACACTAGTACACTCTGAAAATCTTCCAGTTTGTCCCCCCAGTTTCACATAAATACACTCTTTTGTTTCTTCTCCATTTTTCTATTCTTTTTTATCCACTATTTAGGGAAGCTTCTCATAATATTTCCATACTTGTTTTTATCTCGTGTCTACTGTAATCTTCTTTCCTCTTTCATTGCGTCACTATAATCTGTAACTGGTAAAAAACCCCCCCTCCTTAAATTTAATCGTAAAAAACATCTCTCACTTAATTACCCCCACTTCCATCCATTTCGTTTAAAAACATTCCTTTGTCTTGTTTCAGAATGTTTTATTTAACGAACAGAGGTTGATTTTTAAAATGTTTTCTCTCCCACGTGGGATCGTTTTGAACCTTATGTAAAAATTTTCTCCAAGCACCTAAAACATTTCCTATAAAAAACCAGGTAGTTCTTCTGTCATCCAATTCCTTCGTTTTCATCCATAAAATCACACAATCATGTTAAAATTCCCACACTTGTTTTTTCCTTAAAAAATATTTCAAAACATTTCCCCACTCTGCATTTGTCCTCACCGTAAGGTATTTCATCCCACTATTTCAATTCTTAAAATATTTTTCTTCTTTTCACCATTTAAAACCTAAACTCCCCTCTCTGTCGCCCCTAAAATTTGTTTATAAGCTATGTAAAATTTGTGCCCTCCCATAAAAAGTCAAGGAAACATTTTTCACAGAGCTTTTCCGTCCACAAGGGGGAGTTCTGATACATAAAAAAACATACAGTAATTAGAAACCATTAAACATTTCAATTACTGAAAACCTTCCCTTTAAAATTTTGTTCTTAATTTCCAAAAGTTCAACCTTCTTTTCTATTCTGGTTACCCAAGTGATCCCACATTTTCATATCTTACTTTTTTGTCATTCTTTCCCATTAAAATCCTAAAATCCCTAATGTCGTCTCACTTCTTTAAAATTAAAACATCCGTAAAAGACCGTCGCTCTACCCAACCTCATATGACACTGTCTTTAAAATCATTACGTTTTCTCCCAGAATCCTTTCAATATTTCGTTTACTATCTTCATAACTTCTTTACACTTTCTTTTCCTTTTACAATTCTTGTCGTGTCATCTGCATATTGAACGATTTTCCCTTCATCTTTTATTTTCGTTCAATTTCAATCCTTTTTTATGCTTTCCATTTCTTTTACAGCCAACCCTAAGAGTTCTGATACTAATGAATCTAATAAAGATGAAACTAAACAACCACTCTGTCTTTATAATCTTGTAATTTAAACAGCATCTGTGTAAAAACCATTCACTTTGTTTTTGTTAAAGCCCCTTATATAACACATGATCCATTTGGTAAAATTTTCCCCTCCCAAACGTCTTAATACATCAATATAAAAAACCATTTTCTTACCCTGGTCGAAAGCGTTTTCAAAATCTAGACTATTTTTGAACATCTTCATTTTCTTCTTCATGTACATATCTTGTCCCTTATACTCATTGTGATGTCCGCTATGTCTCTTCCTTTGTATTTCCATTAATGACTTGGTTGGTTTGAATTTATCTTGGTATTTACCTATTTCCTTGATAACCTGTTTGCTAAAAACCTTTTTTTAACATTTTAACCACAATCTGGTTTTACATTCTGTTGAATATGGCATGTAATTCTTGTTAAATCTACCCTTTCTCCTTTCCTTTATATATGTTTCATTAGGCCCCTCTCCTCACGTCTGTCAGTTAATTTCTGTCTTTCTTCAAAATTTTTTTAGCAAACCTTCTTTAAAATCGTCTGTTAAAACCTCTTTTTCTTTAAAACATAGTATAAAAATTCACTCCATTAACCATCCAGAAAATCCCACCTTCCCTTTTAAATCTGTTTATTGCTCTTTCAATCTCCTCTCTGTCTTTGACCTTCTTGTTGTCGACATTCCTCTTATCTCTTACGCTTGTTTTTCTTGATTTATTGTTTCAACATTTCAATATTAGTTTTCCCTCCCCGCCTCTACAAAAACATCTTGTACGCTTCTTTGATGTTATGAAGATGCAATTTCATTAGAAGAGCCGTACTTTCTCTAAAATATTCTTAATGCCTTTTTTCAATTCCACCCACTTCCTCCCTTATGCCTTTCCCTGCAATGCCTTCAGTCACTTTTAAGTAGCTATTCCATCACGAAAGAACTTTGTACATTTCTCTCCCTTAAACCGTAATATTTGGCTTAACTTCTTAACCGGTGCCATTCATAAAGTTTTCCGCCTATTTCTTTCAATTCCGTCCCACTAGTCCCTTCTTGTTATCGCTTATGTTCTCTTTAAATTCTTTTCTTCATTTCTTTCTTTTTTTGAACTTGCTTAATTCCAGATGTTTCTTTTGTCACCTTTGCAATTTGCGTACGAGAATGCCAATATCTTAAGTGCTTTCTATACTTATCAAAGGCTTTACTGTGTGTGTCCCAAACTTATTGTCCTATTGTATCCTTTTATACATTTTTCATTTGCCTCCTCATTTTCTATACCTACAAACTTGTGTACTAAAACTATTCTTCATTTTTAACACCTCTATCGCGTTTAACTAATACAACTTGTTTTGCCCTTCGCCTGTACAATTATCTAAATCCTTACCTTCTAAAAAATAAAAATTGTGTATTCTAAAACTGTCTCCTCACTCAATCTTTTCTATAAAATTCGCCACATTCCTTGTACATAAACGAAAGTAAATTCTGATCTGCACACAAATTGGCCCACTATTGTCTTCTTGTAATTTTAAAACATATCTGTTTAAAAAACCGTTACAATGTTTCCGTCTATACTCCCCTATATAGTTTGTAATCCCTTGACTATATTGTTCCTTTAAAAAACCCCCGTACCTTCTTGATTTGTAAATATTCAATGCTCCACTCTTCAAAGGCCTTAAATCCAATCTGATGACAATCCTTTCTTATTTTTTTCTAATATATCTTATTCTCGCAATTAACTTAAGTTTGTCAGATCTATCTTTCCCTTAATTCCATCACTAATTTTTTCAAGTATGGTTGTCATTACCTCTTTCAATCTATTGGCTAAAAACTTTTGTTAAAATTTTCAGATCTTGTATTCATCATGTATGGGGCTAGTAATTGTTTAAGTCTACTTTATATCTCCTTTTTGTTATTCTCAACTTTTTATTAATCCCACCCATTCTCTGTGCCAATTTCCTCTTTTTAAGTCTACTTTATCTCCTTTTCTTTTATATATCATTTATTAATCCCCAATCCCCATTCTCTGATTCATTTCTCTTTCGTTGTCTTTAAAAAGTCTTCAATACTCTCTTTTAAATACTAGGTTAGAAAAATTCTTTAAAAAAACGTATAAAATTCACTCCCAAACCATCTATACCTGGACTTTTCTCATTATTTGTTTACTAGTTAATTCACTTATTCATCCACAAACCATCTTTTCTCTCTTCTTCTCTTTTTATCTATATTCTTATCTCTTCATCACACTCTTTTTTGTCTACTTTCTCCTACTGTTGTTTTTATTTGATTTAGTAACTCCAATTTCTCTTCTTTCTTTATTTTTTCTAGATCAAAGAAAAAACTTTGTACATTTTTCACCCTACACAGTATATTTAGCTTTACTCCTTAGTCTTGCACCTTCATATTTTTTCTCTTCCATTTCTTTCAATATTCCCTCCAATTCTTTTATTTTTTTTGTATATCTTTCCCATTCTCATTTAATTCCTTTTCCAATTTTTCTCTTATTTCTCTCTCCCTCTTCCTCTTACACATCTGTATTGATTTGCAATACTTTGTGAATTTTTTTACTAAATATTTAACATTTTCCCACCATATCCTTTTATCTTCACTGTACATTTCATTCTCCTTTTCTTTTTCAATAATTTCTTTAATACTTAACACATACTCCTCATTCTTCAAAACCTCTACATTTAAAACCCCATACACCCGGCCCTCTTTTCACTGAACTCCAGTCTACTTGTATAAAAAGTGCTTTATGGTCACTTAAGCTTGATTCTTCATATTTAATGTTACCGATAAAACCTTCAATGTTCCTTGTACATAAAATAAAATCAATCCTTGTTTTACACATAAAATTCCCTACTAATTGCCTCCTTGAATATTCTTTCTTTTTTTCATTTCTTTCTCTCCATACATCAATCATATTATTTTCTTCCAGTAATAATTTCAGTTCTTTTCTTCCTTTATCATTTTTAAAAAACCATTCCCTCACCAATTTCTAATTTACTGAAAACGGTATTAAAATCACCCATCATAATAACTTCTTTATGCTTTTTTAAAAAATCTCTTAATACATTAAAATATTCCTTCTTTTCATTCTCTACAGTCGGTGCATGAATATTAACTACAATAACTTTTTTCTCCTCATACTCCATTTCAACCACAATACATTTCCCATCTATGTCATTATATATTGTTTTACATGATACCCCACAGTTTTCTTTTATTAAAATCGCAACTCCTCTTCCCAGCCTCCCATCACCATTGTTATAAAAAATCTCTCCGCTCCACCTCTTCCTTATTTCAATCATGTACTCTTCCCTCCAGTTAGTTTCTTGTAATAAAATCACATCCTCTCCTTTACACATTTCTTTCACTTTTTCAAATTTTCCTACGTTCGAAAGTCCTCTAGCATTAAAAGTAACAATTCTTAAAAGCATAAAAAAACATATAAAAACATGCATAAATCCCATAAACTCAGTCCATCTCCTCCAAACCCTTTAGCAGCACATACTTATTTGCACACTCAATACCATCTTCTTTAAGCACTCTTTTTCTTGCAGCATCTAGATTGGGCGTTACCTTTACAGATCTTCTTCTTTTCGATGATTTCCCCTGCGTCTCCTCATTTTCTTTTCCTTTTTCACTTTCTTTTGTAGAATCATTCATTTCTACCGCGTCCATCTCCTTTTGCACACTGTCCATCACATCCATCGGTGTACATAAATTTCCCTCCTGTTGTGCATCACTCAGTACTTTATTCCTTTGATTGTCCAGTTCCACAGTATCCAAAGCATTTTGCAAGCTGTCCGTCAAATCCATCTGTGTCCAAATTCCCCCATCCTGTTGTGTTTGTATGATCGGTTTGGTATACTCTTTCTGTTGTTCTATGTCCTTATTTAATTCCAGTCCTTCACCTCGTACTCTTTCTCCAACATTTTGCTGCTCGTTGTCTCTTTCATGCACCTGCCCGCCCACCTGCTGCTGCTCCTCCTCCTCACCCTGCATCCAACACTCACACTTATTTAAAACCAAATTGCACTCCGGGCATGTCACAGCATTGCAGTTTCTCGCGAAGTGGCCTCTTTCCTTGCATTTATGGCACTTAAACTCCGGGCAGTCCTTCACCACATGATCTGGGCTCATGCACAGCCGACAAGTCTTCACCTGATGGCTGTGCATCACCCGAAAGTATTGTGGACCCTCTGCCGTTTCCATTTTTGTGCTGTACGGTAGGGAGGCCACCTCCTTCGGAAACCGCGCCTTTACATATCTTGTCCCATCCTCTATGCTGGTGCCCGGATAAATACACCGCTTTATTTTTGAAATTGGGGAAACCCCCCAAACCTCCAGTTTATTTAAAATCTCTTCATCAGCAAGGTAGACGGGCAGATGCATGAAAGAGACAACATAATCTCTGTTTTGCAGTTTCTTTATCTCACAGTTCACTCCTTTAATTAACAATCCCTCAGTCAGTTCATCACATGTTTCTTCTTTTTCCATTGTCAGTTCATATTCCTTTCCTTGTCTTGGCCTCAGTGCTAAGATTTTCCCATATCCACATTTGTCCGTCACTGCTTTAATAATATCCACAGCTCTCACCTCACTTACATTCTCCACATTCACAATCACAGTTGCCTCCTTTAAGTATTTCCTTTCACCAAATGTATATCTTGCATCTTGATTTTTACCGTGTCCTGCTCGTTGTCGATACTCCAGTCCAGTGTCGTTTGCCATGCGTCTCTCTCCAGCCAGTCCAGGGTGGTTTGCCATGCGTCTCTCTCCAGCCAGTCCAGTGTCGTTTGCCATGCGTGTCTCTCCAGCCAGTCCAGTGTCGTTTGCCAATAATCCATCCATTGTAAAAAAACACAAACAAAAAAATAACCACCCTCCAGCCAGCAAGATGCTGCTGTTAGGTGGTTTAAAACTGAAAAACCACACAAAAAATAAACTAAAAGTCCAAAAACAACTCACAAAACAAACACTAACAGAAAAAACAAAATGGGGGAGAGCCTTCCTCTCCCAACTGCAGCCAACACTTCCTGTAGCTCTCTAGCGCCCTCAGGGTGGTATGGCCGTAAGCGAGGGCTGCTGCAAAGTGTGGGCTATTTAAAGATCAGCCACCCTAATCTGCATTATACAGGTCCTTCTCAAAAAATTAGCATATTGTGAAAAAGTTCATTATTTTCCATAATGTAATGATAAAAATTAAACTTTCATATATTTTACATTCATTGCACACCAACTGAAATATTTCAGGTCTTTTATTGTTTTAATACTGATGATTTTGGCATACAGCTCATGAAAACCCAAAATTCCTATCTCAAAAAATTTGCATATCATGAAAAGGTTCTCTAAACGAGCTATTAACCTAATCATCTGAATCAACTAATTTAACTCTAAACACCTGCAAAAGATTCCTGAGGCTTTTAAAAAACTCCCAGCCTGGTTCATTACTCAACCGCAATCATGGGTAAGACTGCCGACCTGACTGCTGACCAGAAGGCCATCATTGACACCCTCAAGCGAGAGGGTAAGACACAGAAAGAAATTTCAGAACGAAAAGGCTGTTCCCAGAGTGCTGTATCAAGGCACCTCAGTGGGAAGTCTGTGGGAAGGAAAAAGTGTGGCAAAAAACGCTGCACAACGAGAAGAGGTGACCAGACCCTGAGGAAGATTGTGGAGAAGGACCGATTCCCAGACCTTGGGGGGACCTGCAGAAGCAGTGGACTGAGTCTGGAGTAGAAACATCCAGAGCCACCGTGCACAGGCGTGTGCTTTTGAACCAGAAACAGCGGCAGAAGCGCCTGACCTGGGCTACAGAGAAGCAGCACTGGACTGTTGCTCAGTGGTCCAAAGTACTTTTTTCGGATGAAAGCAAATTTTGCATGTCATTCGGAAATCAAGATGCTCACAGTGCCAAAACCACTGGTAAATGGTTTACTGACCATGGTATTACTGTGCTCAATTGGCCTGCCAACTCTCCTGACCTGAACCCCATAGAGAATCTGTGGGATATTGTGAAGAGAAAGTTGAGAGACGCAAGACCCAACACTCTGGATGAGCTTAAGGCCGCTATCGAAGCATCCTGGGCCTCCATAACACCTCAGCAGTGCCACAGGCTGATTGCCTCCATGCCACGCCGCATTGAAGCAGTCATTTCTGCAAAAGGATTCCCGACCAAGTATTGAGTGCATATCTGAACATAATTATTTGAAGCTTGACTTTTTTTTGTAGTAAAAACACTTTTCTTTTATTGGTCGGATGAAATATGCTAATTTTTTGAGATAGGAATTTTGGGTTTTCATGAGCTGTATGCCAAAATCATCAGTATTAAAACAATAAAAGACCTGAAATATTTCAGTTGGTGTGCAATGAATCTAAAATATATGAAAGTTTAATTTTTATCATTACATTATGAAAAAATAATGAACTTTTTCACAATATGCTAATTTTTTGAGAAGGACCTGTATTAGATCCGTATTGACGAAAAAACTAAAGCTTACAGCACCTGGTATTCCCAGGTGGTCTCCCATCCAAGTACTAACCAGCCCCGACCCTGCTTAGCTTCCGAGATCAGACGAGATCGGGTGCACTTTTTTTTTTTTTTTTTTATTATTAAGAGATTTCAATCAGTAAAATACAAGAAATTAAACACAATCAATAGGAAATACAGAATTTCTTTTATAAACATCTCTACATTACACATCTTTCCTTTACATAGATAATTTAAAAATCTCCTTCACTACCTGGCAGCTTCCACATTAAATCATTTAAAACACAACAAACTTTTGGGGTAAAAACATCATAAAAAGAATCCAACATATTTCCACCTTTAAAGTACACATACAGTCTTTCAATATATAATTCTGTTTTCCTTTTAAACACAGTCCAAACATCAACACAATTTTTTCCTTTTTAGCCACAGTTCTTCTTTCCCATATTGCACTTTTCATTAGCATTACACACAGATTAATAAAACTTTTGTTTTGACACTTTTTTTCCCCAACCAAATATCACCACTCTGTTCCATTCCATTACATTTTCATCCCAGTCCTCAGTCACATCTTTAATTAAACATTTACATTTCCTTAAAAAGTCCTCCAGTTCTCTACAATATAAAAACATATGTAAAATGTCCTCTTCCTTTTCCTGGCACACTTTACACAGACTTTACAGTTTTCTTCCATTCCTATTTTATTTAAAATAGCCTCAGTAAAAACCACTTTATGCCTTATAAAATACTCCAAACATCCCAATTTTGTTTCCACACACTTCACCGTCATGTTTCTCCATATACACTCTTTTTTTAAATCTTTGAATTTCTGCACCCAGTATGCATTTGCAATCGGCTCTTTAAAAACACCATCTCTAAAAAAAACAATAAAACATCTTCACAGTACAGGTTAGTGTTGTCAAAAGACCCAGTACTTCGGTACCAAGTCGGTACTAAAAAAATGAAAATGTCACGGTACCAGGTTTCTTTAAGTACCGGTGGTACCGAGCACCCGGTCAACCCGGTTCTTGACGCATACAGCGCTATGATTTCCGCGAAGCAGAAAACGCGGGCCGAATCTCAAAATCCAGTCATGCAAATGACACTTACATTTCAATATGGACAGTCACGGAATTTGTCAAAGTTAGCATAAATTAATCAAATCAAATCTCCATATGGACCAGTATCTGTAAATGTTAAGCCGCAAAATATGAACCCGGCATGTTCTGCGCGTTTCTGTGTGAATGAATGAATGGCAGACACGTGCGGTTTAGTTTACAACATAGACTGAAGCGCATGACGCTTGCAGTAATTTCAGCATCTGCCGTCTCAATGAGGACATAAATACATAAACATCACCAGAACTGTTCTGAGTCACTTCACAAGCATTTTACCGTTTCATTTGAGTAAAACCAGTGTCAATTTAAAGGTATTCACGGCAACCCGGGGTTTTGCACACATTGATTTATTACAATATCAAAACTGACCGCCACAAATAGATTTTCCAAAATGCTTTGACTTCATTGAATAAACATGAGTACTGCACGTTTCAAAATCAAAATCCAATGCGGGTGTTTTTATATCACTGTATTTCAGAAGGAAACCGACTGTCTTTAGAAAATTTTCGATTTCATTTTCATTTCATTTTGCGTGTAATGCTTGATAAGGCAGCGTTTGTGAGCTCAGCGCTGCTTTGCAGCCATTACCAGAGAATCCTGCTCTTAAAGCGCCTCCTGCTGGCGGAAAATTATTTTGCATATATATGTATATATGAGGGCGGGGGAATGCCGCCACAAGGCTGGGAAACACTGCAACCCGTCAAAATAAAAGTTCATTTTTACATAAAGGCATTGTGCTAGAAATATTATTATTATTTAGTAGAATGTATGTGATATTAATAAAACTTTATTTTTTAAAGAAATATATCACACAATATTTCTTCCATGTTTTAATTTTAATAGCAAATCCCCCTTATTTAACAAAAAAAAAAAGTGTTTAAATTTCATCAATTAAAAGACAAATTAAATTTTGGTGAAACAGTTTTTTATAATTATATTACTTGTAGAAAAACTTTAAACACAATTGTAAATAAGTATAAAGAATGGCATTGGTTTTATTTTAAGTGATAAAAAGTGTTTGTTTTTTTTAATTAGCATATTTTTGTGTTTTGCTTTGGTACCGAAATTGGTACCGAGAATCCTGGATTTTCACTGGTATCGGTACCGAATACTGAAATTTTGGTACCATGACAACACTAGTACAGGTCTTAAAATCTTACAGTTTGTCCCCCAGTTTCACATAAATATTTTTCTCTTTTGTTTCTTCTTCCATGTTCTCTATTCTTTTTATCCATTCTTTAGGTATAGCTTCTTTAATAGTTACATACTTGTTTGTTATTTCTTGTCTACTGTAATCTTCTTTTGCCTCTTCCATTGCGTCCACTATGCACTGTACTGGTAAAAAACCCTCCTTAAATTCGTATAAAACATCTCTCACTTTATTTACCCCTGCTTCCATCCATTTATTAAAAAATATTCCTTTGTCTTGTTTCAGAATGTTATTATTTAAGAACAGAGGTTGATTTAAAATGTTTTCTCTCCCTCGTGGATCGTATTGAACTGTGTTTAAAAATTTTCTCCAAGCACCTAAAACATCTCAATAAAAAACAGGTAGTTCTTCTGTCATCCAATTTTTCGTTTTCATCCATAAAATCCTGTCTCCCATGTTAAAATTCCCACACTTGTTTAAAACAAATATTTAAACGTTTTTCCCCATTCTGCATTTGTCTCTTCTTGTAGGTACTTCTTTACTATTTTTATTCTTAAACTGTTTTTTCTTTGCTCTGTCCATTAACCCTAGACCTCCCCTCTCCACCGCCCCTAAAATCATATAATAAGCAATTCTTGGTGGTTTGCCCTCCCATAAAAAGTCAAGGAAACATTTTTTCAACCTCTTTTCCGTCCACAAGGGGAGTTCAGATACATATAAAACATACCATAACTTTGAAACCATTAAAACATTTAAAATCAACACCTTCCCTTTCAAATTTATAGTTCTTAATTTCCAAAAGTTTAACCTTCTTTCTATTTCTGTAACCAAGTGATCCCACATTTCATCTCTTACTTTTTTGTCATTCTTTCCCATTAAAATCCCTAAAATCTTAATTTCGTCCACTTCTTTAAAATTAAAACAATCCATCAAAACCCGTCGCTCTACCCAACCTCATATACACTGTTTTGTCCTCATTAACTTTGCTCCCAGATCCTTTACAATATTCGTTTACTATCTTCATTACTTCTTTTACACTTTCTTTTCCTTTTACAATTATTGTCGTATCATCTGCATATTGAAAGATTTTCCCTTCAGCTTTCTTTTCTTCGATTTCGATCCTTTTTATGCTTTCCTTTTCTTTTACAGCCAACCCTAATAGTTCTGAAACTAATGAGTATAATAAAGATGAAAGTGGACACCCTTGTCTTATAGATCTTGAGATTTTAAAAGCATCTGTTAAAAAACCATTGCATTTTATTTTTGTTAAAGCCCCCTTATATAAAATCATGATCCACTTGGTAAAATTTTCCCCAAAATTAAAACGTCTTAATACATCAAATAAAAACCCATGTTCTACCCTGTCGAAAGCGTTTTCAAAATCTAGACTACCCATCTTCATTTTTCTCCTTCATGTACCATATCATGTCCCTTATACTCATTGTGATGTCCGCTATGTCTCTACCTTTTATTCCATACGCTTGATTGGTTTGAATTATACTTGGTATTACCTCCTTTAACCTGTTTGCTAAAACCTTTGCTAAAATTTTAAAATCCGTGTTTAACATTGTAATTGGCCTGTAATTCTTTAAATCTACCCTTTCTCCTTTTCTCTTATATATCAATTTCATTAGGCCGATTCTTATTCTGTCATTAACTTCTTCTTTTTCAAAAATTTCTTTGAACACTTCCTTTAAAATCGTCGTTAAAACCTCTTTAAAACATATATAAAACTCACTCCCTAAACCATCTATTCCTGGACTTTTCCTTTTGTTCAGCTGTTTTATTGCTCTTTCAATCTCTTCTTCTTTGATTTCCTGGTCACATTCCTCTTTATCTTCTTCGCTAATTTTTGCTTTTATGTGTTTCAATAAATTATTTTTCTCTTCCTCTTCTACACCTCTTGCACTAAAAAGATCTTCATAGAAGAGCCTTACTTCTTTTAAAATATTTTCATTGCCTCCTACAATTTCTCCATTTTCCCCCTTTATTGCCTTTATTATTTCTGCCTTCCCCCTCCTTTTTTCTAGATCAAGAAAGAACTTTGTACATTTCTCTCCTTCCACCGTATATTTGGCTTTACTTCTTAACCTTGCCCCTTCATACTCTTTTTCCTCTATTTCTTTCAGCTTTCCCTCCATTTCCCTTATCTTTTGTATATCTTTATGTTCTTCATTTAATTCTTTTTCGAGACTTTGCTTAATTCCTTTTTCTTTTTGTCTTTTGCATTTGCGTACGAGACTGCAATATATTAGAGTACTTTTTAATTAAAAACTTTATGTTTTCCCACCATATCCTCTTATCCTCTTTATACATTTCATTTTCCTTCTCATTTTCTATAATAATCACCTCTAAAAAATAGTCTTCATTTTTTAAAATCTCTGAATTTAAAATCCAAATCCCCGGCCCTCGCTGTACACTACTAAAATCCACTTTAAAAAATAAAAACTTGTGATCGCTAAAACTGGTGTCCTCACTCAATCTTTTCTATAAAATTCTCTACAATTCTTGTACATAAAACAAAGTCTATTCTGGATCTGCACACAAATTGGCCCACTATTTGTCTTCTTGAGAACTCTTTTTTTCTTTTCGTTTCTTTCTCTCCACACATCAATGTTGTTTTCTTCCATCAAAGCTTTCAGTTCTTTTCTTCCTGTATCTGTTTTAAAAACCATCCCTTCCGCTATGTCTTGCTTGCTAAAAATTGTATTAAAATCTCCCATCATTATTATTTCCTTATACTTGTTTATGATACTTCTTAACCCATTAAAAAACTGTTTCTTTTCCTTCTCCTCTGTTGGCACATGCACATTAACCAAAATTAGTTCTCATCTATCATATTTCATTTTGACTATCATACATTTCCAAATATTATCTGTATATAAAACTTTACTCATTTTAAAAATCTCATTCTTCATTAAAAATGCCACTCCTCTCCCCAGCCTTCCATCTCCATTGTTATATAAAAAGCCTCCATCCCGTCTCTTTTTAAAATCGTTCATCACATCATCTCTCTAGTTTGTTTCCTGTAAAGCAATGATGTCTACTTTTTTACATTTTTCTTTAACTTTTTCAAATTTTTTCAAGTCCAAAAGTCCTCTTGCATTAAAAGTAACACAACTTAAAACCATTAAAAGAAATAAAAATAAATACCTAAAAAACATTATTCTCCATCTTCTCCCTCCAGCCCTCTTAACACTTCACATCGGTTTACACTTTTCACTCAGCCCCTTGTCATTATCTTTTTCCTTGCATTTTCAACATTTGGTTTTACCTTTAATGTTCTCCTTCTTATTTGTCCTCTCTCCACTCTGTCTTTTTCCATGTTGTCCATCCTTGTTTCTTCATCACTGTCCATTTCTTTGTTTTGATCATCCATTCCTTGTCCATCTCTTTCCATGTTATCCAGAAGTTTTTTAAAACTGTCTGATATTTCCATTTCTGTCCATTGAGTGCCCTGTTCTGCTGTCTGTTCCTTATCCATATCCTTCCTCTCCCTCCATCCAACACTCACACTTATTTAAAAATTTGTTGACACTCCGGGCATCGGACTGCATTGCAATCCCTTGTAAAATGTCCCCTTTCTTCACACTTGTAGCACTTGAACTCAGGGCATTCTTTAAGCAGATGATCTGGGCTCATGCACAGCCTACAGGTCTTCACCTGGTGGCTGTGCATCACCCCTTAAGTACTGCGGCCCTTCTGCTGTTTCCAGCTTTGTGCTGTAGGGCAACGATGCCACCTCCTTGGGGAATCTTACTTTTAAGAACCTTGTTCCATCCTCAATTTCAGTGCCCGGGTAGCATCTTCTTTTTAATTTTGATATGGGATTAACTCCCCATCCCTCCAATTTTCTAAAATTTCTTCATCATCAAGGTAGACGGGCAGGTGCATGAAGGAAACCAAATAATCTCTATTTTGCAGTTTCTTTCTCACAGTTCACTCCTTTTATTAACAGTCCCTCAGTCAATTCTTCACGTTTCTTCCTTTTCCATTGTCAGTTCAAATTCCTTTCCTTGCCTTGGTCTTAGTGCCAGAATTTTACCATATCCACATTTGTCCGTGACGGCTTTAGTAATATCCACAGCCCTCACCTCATTTACGTTCTCAACATTCACAATCACAGTTGCCTCCTTTAAGTATTTCTTTTCACCAAATTTATCTCTTGCATCTTGTTTTTTACCGTGTCCTGCTCGTTGTCGATACTCCAGTCCATTGTCGTTTGCCATAGGTGTCTCTCTAGCCAGTCCAGTGTCGTTTGCCAATAGTCCAATTGACAAATATACAAATATACAAAACTTCAAAACAAACAGAGATGTGGGAGAGCCTTCCTCTCCCAACTGCAGCCAACACTTCCTGTAGCTCTCTAGCGCCCTCAGGGTGGTATGGCTGTAAGCGAGGGCTGCTGCAAAGTGTGGGCTATTTAAAGATCAGCCACCCTAATCTGCATTATATTAGATCTGTATTGACGAAAAAACTAAAGCTTACAGCACCTGGTATTCCCAGGCGGTCTCCGTTATCTATGTAAAGGAAAGATGTGTAATGTAGAGATGTTTATAGAAGAAATTCTGTATTTTCTATTGATTGTGTTGAATTTCTTGTATTTTATTAATTGAAATTTCTTAATAAAAAAAAAAAGCACGCCCGATCTCGTCTGATCTCGGAAGCTAAGCAGGGTCGTTTTCATTTTCATCCCAGTCCTCAGTCACATCTTTAATTAAACATTTACATTTCCTTAAAAATTCCTCCAGTTCTCTACAATATAAAAACATATGTAAAATGCCCTCCTCCTTTTCCTGGCACACTTTACACATCGCATTTTGTTCCATTCCTATTTTATTTCAAATAGCCTCAGTAAAAACCACTTTGTGTCTTATGAAATATTCCAAACATTCTAACTTTGTTTCCACACACATCCCAAAAATCTACACCCATAAACAATCTTTTCTTAAAAAACAGAATTTCTGCACCCAGTATCCATTTGCAATCGGCTCTTTAAAAACACCATCTCTAAAAGAACAATAAATCATTTTCAGAGTACATTCCTTAAAATCATACACTTTTCCCCCTAATTTCACATAAATACAGTAGGTGGCCATCCAAAGCGTTGGTTCTACCGCCGCTCGTACCGCTGCCACGGCGTCTGCAAAGTGCATTTGCAGCTTTTGACCGTTGAGTGGCGCTTTAATCACAAGTTTTCAAAAAAGCGCATCAAAGCACATTTTCGCAAATAGACATCAGCTTTGCCTCACCGAAGTGTTATATTTGACTGCAGTCGGGGAAAATGAAAGAAAAAATATTTAATATTCACAGATGAAAGTTTAGTTCCTATGAAGATATGTGCATTTCGTAGAACAAATTCAAGCAGGATAAATGTCAAGCCTATGAGCCTGTGCTTATATTTTCTCTACACCATATTTTAGATTAGACACATTTAAATAGTGTGCAGTATTATTTATATAATATGAATTATGTGTTATATTATTAAAAAGAAAATGCGGTTTACTTTGCATCGGAGCATTAAAAGTAGTAGCCTATTGTGAGCTAGTCTTGCGTGTTTTATAAATTATTTTCTTTATTTTAGTAAAACGTGAGGCACTGTATAATTTCGCTTCCATTATTTGGGCCTAATTAAAACAAGAAACGAAAAAATTAAACCTGCATGATTTAACTAAATCATTGAAACTCTTAAGAATGTATGGATTAATAAAACGTCCTCACTTATCAACAAAGTGCACACAAAAAAAAAGAGCTTCATTAATTGACAACTTCAGTGATTTTAAATGGAGTCTTCTTTACTTGCTTTCATATAATTTAAGTAAAGTAAAAATAAATAAAATAAATAAATAAATAAATTGCAGCCGCATTTAAATGCAGGTTTGTATAATATTCCGTAAAATATCAGTGCAAGATTTGCTCTGCGCATGATGCTGAGTGCACGCAGCATTTATTCTTATTTGTCTACATATTTTATCTTCATTACGAATCTTGTTTGGTATTATTTTGGATAATTGCATGTAAAAAAAATTATTTACTTTGTAATGCATATGCAAAATGTGAATAATTATTCATATTCAAGTGTTTGCTCAAAAATTTATAATGCGCATGCATGACAGGGAGGCGCCCTCTCGATCACGTGATTTTTTTCCTAATAATGAAATAACTGAAAATTGTGGCATCTCACATACATAAGAAATATATCTACAGAAAGCTTGAAGTGTCTTTTAAACGAATCAATTCAAAACAAAAGCATTATGTAATCTCTGAAGGTTGTAATTCTCTTTAAAGGCGCATCCATGTGGAGAGAGTCAGCACTGTGAATTTCATCTTGCAGCTGACAAGAAAACATTTGTTTATTAATAAATAATTAAAATGTCTCCTTTTTCATAATTGTTAGGCTACTTCTGCCTGTGCTTTGTGACAAACTTAATGCATGTTCTTGAGCGCGGAATATATTAAGGCTGGATTATAGTTGTAGATTCATTAAAAACCTGCGATTAGTAATAATGACAAATGAACGACTATAACTAGAAAAATCTTACGTGGGAAGCAGACCTATTAAATACCCTCTAGACATCTCTGTTAAAGTTTTTAAAGCATTTTATATGCATTTGCATAAATTCTTCTTTCAGAACGGTCTGTAATGGAGAGATGCCTTAACACTGATTTTTCCTCTGAAACACAAAAAACGTAAATTGAAATAAAATAAATATTTTATGTTTTGAGAATGATTGGGCTCAACCCTCCCCGCGCGTTTGAGACACGCTGCCGAGCAGAGCATGAGCGGAGCGGAGTGATTCTGACTGGGGCGAAGAGCGGATTTTTTAAAAGTCGGAGCGTCGTGGTTTTCACTCGCTCCAGCACCGCTCCATCACGAATACAATTCATGCCAACAGCCCATAATATAACTGCATATTTAGCAATAATTCACATGATAAACATATTTAGCTATAGCTTGATACACATAATATCTCCGATCAGAAGATTATAATGACGGCAATAGTCGAGCGTTACAGGCTAGTTCTCAAGGAGTTTGTCTTCCTTTTACTGATTATTTTCGGGTTAAAGCATGATTTAAACAGATACAGCACATTCACACGTAATCTCTGTCGCAATAACGCATTCAAACAAATGTAATCTTACAGTAGAATACTTCATCTGTATCTGATTTTGAATGAGAAGAAATGTGTAACAAATGCATCGATCTGTAGATAAAATAATTGACGAAAATGTTATTTTAATCACAAACAAAATTTGCACAGCAGAAAGCAGCAATTATACCTTTTAATGCTGACAATGTTATTATTTTGGCGTTTGGTAGGACAAAAAGTTTGCACACAATAGCCTAATCCCCTTTGAAACTCGCCTGTAATTTTAATTTATTTATTTTTATTTTATTTTTATAAGCTATTATGAACATAACATTTCAACTTTAGCCACGGAGTGAAGGCGGAGCAGTGTTTCTGGTATCAATGAACACGGAGCGGAGTGATTATTAAATGCTAGGAGCGCGGAGGGAAATTGTTGCTGCTCCACTCCGCTCACATAGGCATACTGCACTGCCGAGTGAGAGATGTTTCGCCCTACGAAATGAACAAGACTGTTAACCATGGTGACCTGCAAAGAAACGCATGCAGCCATCATTGCGGTGCATAAAAATGGCTTCACAGGCAAGGATATTGTGGCTACTAAGATTGCACCTAAATCAACAATTTATAGGTTCATCAAGAACTTCAAGGAAAGAGGTTCAATTCTTGTAAAGAAGGCTTCAGGGTTTGTCCAAGAAAGTCCAGCAAGCGCGCCAGGATCGTCTCCTAAAGAGGATTCAGACTGCGGGATCGGAGTGCCACCAGTGCAGAGCTTGCTCAGGAATGGCAGCAGGCAGGTGTGAGTGCATCTGCACGCACAATCAGGCGAAGACTTTTGGAAGATGGCCTGGTGTCAAGAAGGGCAGCAAAGAAGCCACTTCTCTCCAAAAAAAACACCAGGGACAGATTGATCTTCTGCAGAAAGTATAGTGAATGGACTGCTGAGGACTGGGGCAAAGTCATATTCTCCGATGAAGCCCCTTTCCGATTGTTTGGGGCATCTGGAAAAAGGCTTGTCCGGAGAAGAAAAGGTGAGCGCTACCATCAGTCCTGTGTGTCATGCCAACAGTAAAGCATCCTGACACCATTCATGTGTGGGGTTGCTTCTCATCCAAGGGAGTGGGCTCACTCACAATTCTGCCCAAAAACACAGCCAAAAATAAAAAATACTGATACACATTACCCTCCAACAGCAACTTCTTCTAACAACCCAACAACTGTTTGGTGAAGAACAATGCATTTTCCAGCATGATGGAGCACCGTGCCATAAGGCAAAAGTGATAACTAAATGGCTAGGGGACCAGAATGTTGAAATTTTGGGTCCATGGCCTGGAAACTCCCCAGATCTTAATCCCATTGAGAACTTGTGGTCAATCCTCAAGAGGCGGGTGGACAAACAAAAACCCACTAATTCTGACAAACTCCAAGAAGTTATTATGAAAGAATGGGTTGCTATCAGTCAGGATTTGGCCCAGAAGTTGATTGAGAGCATGCCCAGTCGAATTGCAGAGGTCCTGAAAAGAAGGGCCAACACTGCAAATACTGACTCTTTGCATAAATGTCATGTAATTGTCGATAAAAGCCTTTGAAACGTATGAAGTGCTTGTAATTATATTTCAGTACATCACAGAAACAACTGAAACAAAGATCTAAAAGCAGTTTAGCAGCAAACGTTTTGAAAACTAATATTTATGTAATTCTCAAAACTTTTGGCCACGACTGTAGACACGGTTAGACAGTGTCTGTTATATTTACAAATAATAAAAATAAACACATAACCTAAACCAGCGGCATAACGAGATGAAAATATAGACTAGAAAATTGATTTAGGCTACACTTGGTCTGTCCTCCATCCATGACACTGACTCACTGCGGAGTTGCCAGTTTTAATCTGAACAGCTCTTTACGCCGAGTGGATGGTTAGATGCATGATGGGCTAGTATTAAAAAATAATATATTGTTATATTAAAACTTGTTTTGAACAATTTCTTTGTCATTTGAATATTGATTTTAAGTAGGAAGGCAAAAAAAAATCGATTTAAATTGTAAATAGGATTTTTTTGTGAAAAAAATCTGGGATTTTTTTTAGGCCATAGGCCTATCGCCCAGCCCTAATGCAACAGTTTTTTTGTTTGTTTTTTTTAAGTTAAGCCAACTTCCTTTGAAATGAAGTTATAATAACTAATAAACTTTATCGCTCTATACAGTAGTCAACATTTGAAGTGGATCAAACCTTTCTTTAAAGTTGTCCTAAAACCTGTTCTGCAAGTTTGAAACCCTCATAAGACTGTCCATATGAAAGAGCAAGAAATTCACACCTTTATCTCGACCCCCACAAGCTATACAGAACTACCCCCCAACCCCCTCCAGCTGAACTTAATTCGGTCTGTTTTTTGGCTGTGAGGAACGGTGTGTTCTCATGTTACTGGGTTGAAACATGCCTGCACTCACAGCAGCCCTACTCTTTTTATTCATTATTTTTCCCGCAGCCCATATTATTATTTTCACTAGACCAAAATAATAACAAATTATCAATTGATAATTAATCATTATTTTTGCCAAAATCATTGTTATTTGTGAACGTAGGCATTTGCGGAAGGCTTTAAGACCAAGCGGAATCCTCCGTAAGCTACTCCCACTTAACAGCGCGCGGGACTCGCGCAAACTGACCCAACATTTGGCAAGGCAGGAAAACATTCAGTCTGCCTGAAGGAAGACGTATTTCATTGTAAGTTAATGCTGTTAAATAGAGAGTAAAAAAAAAAAAGGCTATTCTTATACTTGGAGCTCATTATATTGAGGTACAAATCCAAACACCAGAAGCAACCTACACTCTGTGTTCTTTCACTGAAAAATATGCATTTTATTTATTTATTCACAGGCTATATGGTTGAAATAGTAATATTTTAGTTCAAAACTTTAAGTGCCATTGTTTAAAAAAATGCATCAAATGTTTCATAGACCTTCAGTTGTCATGCTTTAAAATCCCATGCCATTTGTAATTTCACTGTATTTTCACCTCCTAAATTACTACCCCAATTCTATAATGGTAAAAATTTATTCAGACCGATGGCATTTTTTATGACATTATTTATTTTTATTTTTATTTTTAGAATAGGCTAATTGTAGCCTACATAAATGGATGAATCAAAACAAATATAACTTTTTAACTGCAGCCAGATATAGGCCTATATTATTGTACATTACAAATATTTGAATCGTTCCTTATTTTATTAAAGAATAATTACTTATTTTCTTCAAGAATAAACATTATAAATAAATAAAGAAAGAACCTCTATTAGCCCTTATTTGTAGGTTGTATGATATATGCGAGCGATTCATAGATTTAAAAAAGTTTATAAGTTGAAATGGTAAAATGTCACAGTGCATGTTAAATAGCCTAAATGAATTTGTATCTTGTATAGTATCCGAAGACTTGATTGCATGTTAGCATAAAACTAACAATATAATTTGATTTTTTTTTTTTTTTTAAATGAACAATTCCTGGATAAAATGTGACCGCAACCTTTATATCAAACATTCTGAAATCGTCCACAGCTGAGCAACGCAGGAGGCAGATCTGAAGTTATATTTGTTTGTTCACGAAGTGAATGTGAAGCACAAAGTCATTTTTAGATGCAATGGAAAAATAAAGCTGGATAAAAACATACACGAAAATACGCTAAAAAATAAATTACATTTGTGAGAGTTGCATTTTATTACATTCAGAAATAATAACGGCAGGCCTAATAATGCAGGCTAATGTACCAACAGGATATTTATAGTTCCCTTCACTTTACAACAAATCCTTTTAAATTTAAAAAATTAATCAGAACAGAACAAGAATTACAAATATATAATTCTAATGGATAAATATAATTGCAGCAGGCTATATAATAATATAGGCTTATAAACAACAACAAAAAATAATAATTAAAAATAATTTAAAGCGATACATAAAGTTGGGCTTATCATTCTCATTCGGGACAAATCCAAACATGTTGCCCATTTGAAGCTAAACTCTTATTCATAAGCTTTGGATTTCACACGTGTTTCAGTATCGACGAAAAAAAAAATCATAATTAGCAAAAATATGCCAAAGTGGCCCGCTGCTCACGCCGCATGGCTCGGTGAACGACTGCTGTTTCCAATGAATATGTGCGCATGAGGCACCAGCGCGATCAAAGTCACAATTCACAATTATTGGTCACACAGTAAAGGCATAATTAAAAAATGCAAAGTGTTAGCAGTTTGAAAAATCAAGAATAATAACAGAGTTAATAAGAATTATTTGTAAATGCTGGACCATTCTCATTTCGCTCTGCAAATTGAACCTGAAGATTATTTTTAATATTTGTTTTTTTAACCAAGAATGAACCGAAATGAAAACATTTAAAATCCGTATATATATATATATATATATATATATATATGACTGTTTAAAAACAATAGCATGCATCAGAGCCTTTGTGTAAAGGTCTTTCTTTAATTTTTTAAAGATTAGACTGTAGCCTAAGACTATCCTATTTTTTTATGGCTTTTAAGGATGTTATAATGTATATTATAATGTTATTGTTGTTTTACGTCTTCCTTTCATTTTACAATTACATTCAGTTCGCAATCCGTCCCTTTGCGCCACCTGGCGGTAGTTTCGCGAATGATTTTAACACGAGACTGATTTGCATTTAACTCCGCGGCGGTATTACCCATTTTGGTTGTCTACCTACTGTACATTTCTCTTTTGGCTCTCCTTCCATACTTTCTATTCTTTTAATCCACTCTTTGGGTATTGCACTTTTAATGATTGCATATTTATTTTTTATTTCTTGTTCACTGTAATCCTCTTTTGCCTCCTCCATTGCATCCACAATAAATTGTGTCGGTAAAAACCCTTCTTTAAATTTATATAAAACGTCTCTCACTCTTCTTATCCCCACTTCCATCCATTTCTTTAAAAACATTTCTTTGTCTTGTTTTAAAATGTTTTTGTTTAAGAACAGAGGTTGATTTAAAATGTTTTCTCTCCCATGTGGATCATACTCAACTTTCATACTCAATACTCAAAAATTTCTCTATAAAACTCTGGTAATCGTTCTGTCATCCAATTCTTCGTTTTCATCCATAAAATTCCATCCCCCATGTTAAAATCCCCACATTTGTTTAAAGAATATTTCATTGTCTTTTTCCACTCTGGTTTGCCCTCATCTTGTAGGTATTTCCTCACTATTTTCACTCTCAGACTATTTTTCCTCTGTTCCACATCCATTAAACCTAAACCCCCTTCCTCTATCGCCCCTAAAATCGTGTTAAAAGCTATTCTTGCTGGCTTCCCCTCCCATAAAAAGTCAAGAAAACATTTCTTCAACCTCTTTTCTGTCCACAATGGCATATCCGACACACATAAAACATTCCATAACTTAGATACCATTAAAACATTCAATACTAAAACCTTCCCTTTCAAATTTAATGTTCTTAATTTCCAAAAATTTAACCTTCTCTCTATTCCTGTTACTAGTTCCTCCCACATTTCATCTCTTACTTTCCTCTCATTTTTTCCCATTAAAATTCCTAAAATCCTAATTTCTTCCACTTCCTTAAAATTAAAACAATCCCTTAAAACCATTGCTTTACCAAATCTCATATATACCGTCTTTTCTTCATTCATTTTTACTTTACTCCCAGATCCTTTACAATATTCTTCCACAACCTTCATAACTTCTATGACGCTCTCCTTTCCTTTTACTATTATCGTTGTGTCATCAGCCTATTGAAAAACCTTTCCCTCAGCCTTATTTTCCTCAACATCACCAACAATTACTCCTTCTTGTTTTATTATAGCCAATCCTAATGGTTCCGATACAAGTGAATATAATAACACTGAAAGCGGACAACCCTGTCTTATCGATCTTGTGATTTTAAAAACATTCTGTTAAAAACCCATAACATTTTATTCTCGTTAAAGCACCCTTATATTAAATCTCAATCCATTTGATAAAATCTCCCTCAAAACCAAATTTCTTTAAAACATCAAATAAATACCCGTGTTCAACCCGATCAAACGCTTTTTCAAAATCTAGACTAATTACGTAAGCATCTGCATTTTTTTCTTTCATGTACCATATTGTGTCTCTTATGCTCATTGTTATGTCCGCTATATCCCTTCCTTTTACTCCGTATGCTTGGTTTGTTTCGATTATACTTGGCATTACTTCCTTTAACCTGTTTGCTAAAACCTTCGCTAAAATCTTAAGATCTGTGTTAAGCATCGTGATCGGCCTATAGTTTTTTAAATCTAGCTTTTCTCCTTTCCTTTCATATATCAGTTTTGTTATCCCCATCCCCATTCTTTCATTAACGTCTTCTTTTTCAAAAAATTATCTAAAAACTCCCTTTAAAATCTTGGTTAAAATCTCTTTAAAAATACATATAAAATTCACTTCCCAAACCATCTATTCCTGGACTTTTCTTTTTATTCAGCTGCTGTATTGCTCTTTCAATCTATTCTTCTCTGATTTTTTGATCACATTCTTTTTTATCTTCCTTGCTCATTTTTGCTTTTATCCGATTCAGCAATTCCCTTTTTTGTTTTCTTCTACACCCCTTGCACTAAAAAGATCTTCATAAAAATTCTTTATTTCTTCTAAAATCTTTTCATTCCCTTCTACAACTTCCCCATTTTTCCCTTTTATCTCTTTTATTGTTTCAGCTTTCCCTTTCTTTTTTCCAAATAAAAAAAAACTTTGTGCATTTTTCTCCCTCCACAGTATATATTTAGCTTTGCTTCTTAACCTCGCACCCTCATATTCTTTTTCCTCTATTTCTTTCAGTTTTTCATCCATTTCCTTTTTTTCCCTTTTATCTCTTTTATTGTTTCAGCTTTCCCTTTCTTTTTTCCAAATAAAAAAAAAACTTTGTGCATTTTTCTCCCTCCACAGTATATTTAGCTTTGCTTCTTAACCTCGCACCCTCATATTCTTTTTCCTCTATTTCTTTCAGTTTTTCATCCATTTCCTTTATCTTTTGTAGATCTTTATTTTCTTTATTCAATTCCACTTCCAAACTTTTCTTTATTTCTTTTTCTTTGTATCTTTTGCATTTGCGTATTCTACTACAATACTTAATTGAGAAATTTTTTATTAAAAACGTAACGTTCTCCCACCATATTCTCTTATCTTCTTCATACATTTCATTTTCCTGTTCTTTTTCTATCCTTTTTTTCTATAATTTCTTTAACCTTTAAAACATAGTCTTCATTTTCTAACATTTTTGTATTTAAAACCCATATTCCTGGCCCTCTTTGCACTTTATTCCAGTCCACTTTAAAAAATAAAAACTTGTGGTCGCTAAAACTTGTCTTCATATTTAATATTTTCGATAAAATTCTCCACATTCATCATACATAAAGTCAATTCTTATTTTGCACACAAAATTCCCTACTATGTGTCTCCTTGAAAATCCTTTTTCTTTTCATTTCTTTCTCTCCACACATCTATCATATTATTTTCTGCCATTAATGCTTTTAATTATTTTCTCTCCCTGTATCAGTTTTAAAAAACCCATTCCTTCTGCCATGTCTTGTTTAATAATAAAAACTGTTAAAATCCCCATCATTATTTCCTTATGCTCCTTTACAACACTTCTTAAAACATAAAAAAACGTTCTTTTCCTTCTCCTCCATTGCTGCATGTACATTTTACTCTTTGTATAAAATTTTACTTGCTTTAAAAACATCATCCTTCATTAAAAAAGTCACACCTCTCCCAAACCTCCCATCTCCATTATTGTATAAAATCCCTCCTTCCCATCTCTTTTTATAATCATTCATCACATTTTCTCTTTAGTTTGTTTCTTGTAGCACAATAATGTCTTCTCTTTTACATTTTTCATTTTACATTTACATTTTCAAATTTCTTCAAGTTCAAAAGTCCTCTTAAACCACTAAAAAGAAAAAGAATAAATATCTAAAACCCATCATTCTCAGTCTTCCTCCAGTTCATTTAAACCCTCAAACCTGTTTAAACATTTCACTTTTTTCTTGAAGTTTCTATATTTGGCTTTAACTTTAGCGATCTTCTTCTTATTTGTCCCCTCTCCACCTTTTCCTTCTCGTCCTCCTCCATCCTTATTTCTCCTTTGTTGTCAGTTCCTTTGTCTTGTTCTTTTCCTTTTTGTCCATGACTTAAAGATCTGTCCATGGGTGTCAATTGTGTGTTTGCTTATATGTGTTCATCATCATTTTCTTTTTCTTTTTCTTCTTCTCCTTCTCTGTCCTGTCTGTTGCTTGTTCCTTCCTCTGCTTCCTTTGGTTGCAATTCATCCTCTTCTTTTTTTTTTCATCACAATGTCCTTCTTCATCGTTGTTTCCTTCATGCACCTATCTGTCCACCTGTTATTTCCTTCCTCCTACCACTCCCTCCATCCAGCATTCATATTTATTTAAAATTTCTTGGCAATCCAGGCACCTGACAGCGTTGCAGTCTCGTGCAAAATTTCCCCTTTCCAAACACTTATAGCACTTGAATTCTGGGCACTCTTTCAGCAGATGTCCTGGGCTCATGCACAGCCTACAGGTCTTCACCTGGTGGCTGTGCATCACCCTAAAGTACTGCGGGCCTTCTGCTGTTTCCAGGTTTGTGCTACAGTAGGTAGACAACCAGAATGGGCGTGTTAAAATCATTCGCAAAACTACCACCAGGTGGCGCAAAGGGACGGATTGTGAACTGAATGTAATTGTAAAATGTTGGTTTGTTAATGGAGATGAAAGGAGGAAGTAAAACAACAATAACATTATAATATAACATTGTAACATTCTTAAAAACTATTAGAACATTTACAGTGAGTTAATTTCAAAAACGTGGGATAGTCTTAGGCTCATTTTGGTTCATTCTTGGTTTAAAAAAAATAATCTTCAGGTTCCATATGCAGAGCGAAATGAGAACAGTCTGGTCCAACATTTAGAAATAATTATTGATTTTTCTAACTGCTAACAGTTTGCATTATCGAATTATGCCTTATGTGTGACCAAAAATGTAGTATTTTCTGTTTCAGCTGTTCGATCGCGCTGGTGCCTCACGCGCACATATTCATTGGAAACAGCTGTTCACAGTGTCATCCGGCGTGAGCAGCAGTCCACTTTGGCATATTTTTTGTTCATTATAATTTTTTTCCGTCAAATACTGACACACGCGTAAACTACAAAGCCTATTTTCAAATGGGCAACATCACGAATATGGAAACGTTTGGATTTCTCCAGAATAAGAGAGCCCAACCTTACCTTTAAATTATTATTATTTTTATTATTATTTTTTTTATAACTAAGCATCATATACTGCAATTATATTTATATATATATATATATATATATAACACTATAACATTATTAGGCCTGCCGTTATAATTTCTCAATGTAATAAAAAAGCAAAAAAAAATTCCTCTCACAAAAAAAAAAAAAAAATCATGCAGCAAATGAAAATAGGCGATTAATCAGTTAAAATTTGTTACTGTGGGTTAAAAAAAATTGCATTTATATACTTAGGATCAGAGTATGGGCCTAATCGAGGCTATGTTGTTAACTATTTACAAGTTTCGTGTATGTTTTTATCCAGGTTTTTTTTTTTTTATTGCATCTGAAAATGACTTTGTGCATGCGCATTCACTTAAACTATTTCTATGAATTAATGTTAGCAGGACTTTTTCATCATATCATTTTTTACGAGCTGTATTTGTTTTCTGAAACCAAGCACCCACTTTTTTCTTTTTTAAATCTATTAATCACTCACATATCTCCTACAACAGGGAATTTTTTTTTTTTTTTTTTTTTTGAGCAAGGTGCCACGGTCAGGGAGTCAAAAAATAATTACATCATCATTAGAGTTGCCAGTTAACTTCAGAAATGGAAAGTAAGGGCTAATTGAGATTCTTTTATTCTTCATTTATAATGTTTATTCTTGTATAAAATAAGTGTTTATCCTTTAAGAAAATAAGGTACAGAATAAGGGAAAATCCAAATATTTGTAATGATAAATATATTTTTTTAATAATATAGGCCTATATCTGCCTGCAGTTAAAAAAGTTATCATATTTGTTTTGCTTCAACAATATAGGCTACAATTATTCTAAAAAAAAATATATATATAATAAATAAAGAAATAAATAACAAAGCCATCGGCATGAGTAATTTTACTATTATAGAATGGGGGTAGTAATTTAGAAGGTGAAAATACTGTGAAATTACAAATGACGGGATTTTAAAGCATAACAACTGAAGGTCTATGAAATGTTAGGATTTGTACTTTAATATAATGAGGTCCAAGCTTAATAGCCTACACTAGTTTTTTTTTTTTTAAGTTTTTTTTTTTTAACTCTCTATTTAATGGCATTCATTTTCAATGAAATACGTCTTTCTTCAGGTAGACTGAATGTTCTCCTGCCTTGCTAAATGTTGGGCTCATGATCAATGAGTTGTATTCGCCTCAAACTGATTTTGTAAAATCAAAACTTGCTGACGGTGATCCTGGCTGCTGTTAGCGCTCGCACTCGCTGTGATGCGGGAGCAGCTGATGGAGGATTCCGCTTGGTCTTAAAGCCTTCCTCAAACGCCAACGTTCACAAATAACAATGATTTTCGCAAAAATAATGATTAATTATCAATTGATAATTTGTTATTATTATGGTCTTGAGAAAATAATAACATGGGCTGCGAGAAAATAATGAATACAAAGAGTAGGGCTGATGTGAGTGCAGGCATGTTTCAACCCAGTAACATGACAACACACCGTTCCTCCACAGCCAAAAAAAACAGACAGAGTTCAGTTCAGCTGGAGGGGGGTTGGGGTTTTTTGGGGGTAGTTCTGTATAGTTTGTGAGGGTCGAGATAAAGGTGTGAATTTCTTGCGCTTTCATATGGACAGTGTCTTATGAGGGTTTCAAACTTGCAGAACAGGTTTAGATAGGACGAATGCCTGTCGCTTTGGTTTAAGAATAATGTTGAAGAAAGGTTTTGATCCACTTAAAATGTTGACTACTAGCGCATATATAGTTTATTAGTTATTATAACTTAATTTCAGAGGAAGTTGCCTTAACTCAAAAAGAAGAAGAAAAAAAAAATTATTGCATTGTTGCATTAATCTTATTTGTTGCATCCATACAATATTTTTTAGAGTCTGAAATATAAATTCTCTCAGAATGTAGCCTAATTACCAATATATTGATCCATCTCTTTATGTTTTTCTAAATCCCAAACAGAGTCCAGACATCAGTAAAGTATCCGTCTATGAACATGTTTTATATAGGCTGTTTTAGATTTGGGAAATACACATGCGTTACATACATAAATATACAGGTCCTTGTTTTTTGGAGACATTATTTATATATATAGCCTATAAAGCATAAAAAAAATCTCAAAACATAAAATATCAATTTTATTTCAATTTTCATTTTTGTGTTTCAGAGGAAAAATCAATGTTAAGGCATCTCTCCATTACTGACCGTTCTGAAAGAAGAAGAATTTATGCAAACGCATATAAAATGCTTTAAAAACTTTACCAGAGATTGTCTAGAGGGTATTTAATAGGTCTGCGCCCACGTAAGATTTTTCTAATTACTAGTCGTTCATTTGTCATTATTCAAATAATCACAGGTTATATATAAAATTTACATCTATAATCCATAATGAGCCTTAATATATTCCACGCTTGTACAAGCACATGCATTAAGTTTGCCACAAAGCACAGGCAGAAGTAGCCTAATAATTGTGAAAAAGGAGACATTTTAATTATTTATTAATAAACAAATGTTTTCTTGTCGGCTGCAAGATGAAATTCACAGTGCTGACTTTATCCACATGAACGCGCCTTTAAAGAGAAATACAACCTTCACAGATTACATAATGCTTTTGTTTTGAATTGATTCGTTTAAAAGTAGACATTTCGAGCTTTTTGTAGATATATCTCTCATGTATGTGAGACACCCCAATTTTAAGTTAATTCATTATCAGGAAAAAATTAAAGTGATCGAGAGGGCGCCTCCCTGTCATTCACGCGCATTAATAATTTTTGCACAAACACTTGAATATGAAAGATAATTCACATTTGTGCATATTCATTACAAAGTAAATAATTTTTACATGCAGTTATCCAAAATAAAACCAAACAAAGATTTGTAATGAAGATAAAATATGTAGACAAATAAGAATAAATGCTGCGCTCAGCATCACGTGAGCCGCACAAATCTTGCACTCTGATATTTTACCACACCTGCATTTAAATGCTGCTTGCAAGTTATTTATTTAGCCTATTTTATTTTTTACTTTACTTAAATTATATAAAAGCAAGTAAAGAAAGCTCCCTTTAAAATCACTGTAGTTGTCAATTACCATGAAGCTCTTTTTTACATCGTGTGCATTTTGTTGATTTATAATGAGAGGAACTTGAGTTTAAAAATGAGGACGTTTATATTAATCCATCCATTCTTTAGCGCGTTTCAGTGATTTAGCTAAATCGTGCAGTTTTAATTTATATTCATTTCTTGTTTTAATTAGGCCTAAATAATGGGAGTGAAATTATACGGTGCCTCACGTTTTACTAAAATAAAGAAAATAATTTATAAAACATGCAACAATTTCTCAATCAGTCTACAGACAGATATGTATTTCCCAAAAAGTTATGTCAAAATAAAGAACAGGTAACGAATAACAAAGTAGTGCGTGACAAAAATGCATGCAGTTTTATTAAAGGAATTTTAAAATATAATTTTAAAATATAGGCCTAATATGTGAGAATATTGACATTTTGCATATAAATCCATGCAGCCTAGCTCACTAAAATAGACCACTTTTAATGTTTCGATGCAAAGTAAACCACAATTTCTTTAGAATAATATAACACATAATTCATATTATATAAATAATACTGCACACCTATTAAATGTGTCAAATCTAAAATATGGTGTAATACTGTGTAGCTTAGAGAAAATATAAGCACAGGCTCATAGGATTGACATTTATCCTGTTTGAATTCATTCTATGAAACGCACATAACTTAAGTACTAAACTTTCATCTGTGAATATTAAATATTTTAACTACAGTGTTTTTCTTTCATTTTCCCTGACTGCAACCATCAAATGTAACACATCGGTGAGGCAAAGACTCATGTCTATTTTGCGAAAATGTGCTTTGATACGTTTGTTTGATAACTTTGTGGTTGAAAGCACCACTCAGCGGTCAAAAGCTGCAAATGCACTTTGCAGACGCAGCGGCAGCGGTGGCACATGCGGTTGATAGAACCATCATTTTGGTTGGCCACCTACTGTATAAGGGAGTGATGCCACTTCTTTGGGGGAACCTCACCTTTACAAATCATGTTCCCGTCTTCTATGTCAGTGTCTGGATAGCACATTCTTTTGATTTAAGATATGGGGATACTCTCCATCCTTCCAATTTATCTAAAATTTCATTATCCTCCAGGCAGGTGCATGAAGGAAACAACGTAATCTTTATTTTGCAGTTTTTTTTATTTCACAGTCCACTCCCTTTATTGTCAATCCCCTCCATCGATTAACACGTCGCACATTTCTTCCCTGTTCCAGCGTTAGTTCATATTCTTTGCCTTGTCTGGGTCTTACAGCCAACCCTATTCCACTTCCAATTTGTTCCGAGATTGCTTTGATTAAATCCTCTGCTCTCACTTTATGGGGCGCCGTTTGTAAAAGCGGCTCACGCTGAAAAATAACAGCAACATTTTGTCACATTTAGCTTCAAACAATGTTTAAAAAAACTTGTATGAATTTTTGACGGTCACTTTTTAGCACATTTACAACAATATTTCTCAACTATATATAGATATTTTTAAATATTTTTAAATCTAAATATTAAATATTACACCTAAATGTTAAATCTAAATATAAATGTAAAATCTAAATGTTAAATCTAAATGTAAAATCTAAATCTAAATGTTAAATCTAAATCTAAAGTTTAAATCTAAATCTAAATGTTGAATCTAAATGTTTCGGGTGAAACTAAATATTTAACTAATATGCAAATTCAAAATGCAGATAACCGGAAGTGCCAAAATAAAAGCTCGAGGAGGTCAGTGTGTGTTTATAGCATCGTGTCAAATAAGTAATGAATAAAAACACATCCATCATCCGAGGAAATTGACTCTTGGACATGGATTATCATGATAATAACTACATAAATAATAAACACGTTTGGAGGAACTGTATTTGAAGAGTAGGCTAGTGTCACTTTTGAAAAAAGTGCGGAACTTATGATGACCTTTAGCCATAATAGCCAGCCACGAGAGGTCTCACTTTGACTGAATGTTATGTCCTCACTCATCATGTCATCACTCTGTCATTGTCGCATGCTTAAACGCCAGCAAGAGCCTATATCCCCCCCACCCGCCCCTGACCAGGTACGGTAACTGTTAACGTTACTGTCATTCAAAACGTCAAACGAATCGGCGTTAACCAAGAGCATCGGCAGAGCCATCCTGGCGGCTATTCAAAATACAAAACAAAATAACTGTCAAGGCTAACTTGGTCCGTGTATGTTTGATAGTTTGTTTTTTCGTTTGAAAAACAAAAAAAAAAAACAAGGCTAACTTAACTAAACTAGCTAACGGTAACCAGTAGAGATTTACTACTAGCACCAAATGCACTTTATGTGTAGCACATTTGTTTCTATAAAGCGTAAAACTCACACCGGTTTAATGCAAAGCAACGCAGTGGGATGAACTCATGAGTAAATGTGAGTTTAAGATTATGTGAAGATTTTCTGAGCTGCAAAGCATGATAAATGCGTTACTGCTAGCTAACGGGGGCTACTTGTCACCCCTCAGGCCCACAAATGACACTGTAAATTGTTGGTCAAATGGAAATCTGCCTCTGTCCTCAGTCAGACATCTCACCTTGGCTCACAAGATAAAACCGTTCTCTGCTTGGCTAGAGAGAGAGAGTAAATGCTGATGGAGGACAGAGGCAGTCACAATGATAAAGACATTTAATTTAATATGAATAAGGTACCAGAGTAAAAAAGCATAAAAAAGCATAAAATGTATCTCTCTGTTTCCTTTGCCAATCTTAACCCTGGGTTTTGACTGCTGGGCATATAAACATTTAAAAAACACATGAAATATAATGTTGCTAATATTTTGCTAATGTCTCTTCAGGGTCCCCACCACTTTACAATTACACCCCTGGGCCAGCCACACCCACCATATATATATACTTGCTTACTCATGTAACATAGCTTGGCTGTTTGTTGGTTTTTAATTTGTGTGGTGTAATGTTTCAGCATTAGTTTCCAATCATGATGGCATATTTTACACAACACTAACAAGTGACAAGGTACCGTCTTTGGTATTTTGTTTATATTTTAAAAACTCCTTAGGGCTCCCAGCACCAGTGCTACCACACCACCTTTACCAGCAACAGACTTCGCTCCAGTGACCTTGTCTGTCAGTAAGTGCTCATTAATATTCATGTTCATATTTGTTTGATTTATTTCTCATTTACCTCTCAGTAACCTCTCATCTTTTGATTGTCCATTTTATTTAAACATTCCTTAAATAAATGTACAGTACAATCAGTAATTTTCTTCAGTCAGAAAGATAATGAGTGGATGTGAATGCTCATCTGTTATAATGTCTATAATTATCTCTCGAATAACCCTTGTTTGTTATAGAAACATTCCAAATGTCATATTCTTTGGTGTGTTCTAGAATGACTACCAAAGAAGACATCAGATTTCCAAAGAGGAGCTTGAACATGTTCTTTCACTGAAAACCACCTTTACAGAAGCGGCATCTATTCTTTCAATCTCAAGGCCAACTTTCTACAAGTTACTGCAAGACTATAATATCCCAACATCAAAATTTAAGAGCATCAGTGATCAACAGTTGGATCTTGAAGTGTCACAAATTAAAACTGAACACCCAAATGTTGGAGAAGTGATGCTTATGTGGCATCTCCGCTCCAAAAACTTTGTGGTTCAAAGACAATGTGTAAGAGATTCGCTGCGAAGGATGGGACCCAATTGGTGTCCTAGCCAGGAGAAGATCAGCAATAGCTCGGCGAGTATACTCTGTCCCACATCCAAATTTCATATGGCATGTAGATGGAAATCATAAGTTGATTAGGTGGAAATTGGTTGTTCATGGTGCCATAGATGGCGACAGTAATATATTGATCTTTCTTCACTGCTCCAACAATAATCGTGCTGAAACTGTAAGAGACGTCTTTACTGCAGCTGTTTGACAGTTTGGCAGACCACCGCACATCAGGAATGAGCACAGAGGAGAAAACACGCAGATTTGGGAGGACATGCATTCGAGCAGGGTGGAAGGCTCTGTCTTAACAGGAAGTTCTGTACACAACCAGAGGATTTAGCGTTTTAACTGAGACTTGAACCAAAACTGCAGCCACATTTATGCACCCATTTTTTATGAACTGGAATGCCTGGGTATCCTAGACATAGACAATGCAACAGACCTATTTTGTCTCCATTATGTTTTTCTACCCAGAATCAACCGCACTTTGGAGGAATTCAACGCTGGATTTAACAATCGCACATATCTGATCGTTTGTGCCGAGAGTGCACTGAGAGAGTTCACTGAAACGGCCAGCGATTCACTGAATGAGCCGTTTAACATCAAATCTGCGCCACTGAAACGGCCAGCGATTCACTGAATGAGCCGTTTAACATCAAATCTGCGCTGGGATATTAATATCTCCAAAAGTATAGTGAAACACTATTAATTAGCACAGTAACAAGATCGGCAGTTTAAGACATTAACTTGTAAGCACAAAACACAATGATACTTCTCTTTTCAAGATAAATAAGGCAAAAAAAGATAAATCAAAGAAATAAACTAATGTAACACATAAGCACAACGCACTCACACACATTCACACAAGTTGCAGGAAGATAGAAAGTTATGAAAGAAGGAGTTTAAGAGGATGAAAAATGTGAAATCCCAAGTTTACAGCAATACGTGAATTGCATAGACATGAACAACCATCAGTCACTTAATTACCCCTCGCATTGAGTTCATCAATGAGGTTAAAATTATATTAGATACACCAGTACAGATGTGAGTCTGGAGGTTACTTGCGTTGCCTGTTTAATGGGGTTCCCTTTGTTGTCGCTGAAAAGGGGGTTTTCCCGAGGTTGCTGATTGGCTGGAAGTTCAGGTAGTCGTTGAAGTGACGTCTTGGGAAGCCCGTGGTTGGGCGTTGGCTCACGATGCAGAGTTGTGGGCTGGTTGAAGTTTCAGACGGGCACTCGAGGTTTCAGACTCGGAGACACGGCGTTACAAAACTTAACTCAGAACACGACACTCTCAAACGGAAAAGAAACAAAACTAAAGTAAAAGAACAGAAGTAATTTTGTTTTGACGAGACTAGGTGGTGTTTTTCTTCTCATCGTGGCTAAGTAGCAGCAGGCGTGCAGGCCGAAGCATGTTTGGAATGGCGCTCTAAGAATGCTAAAAGTGATGACAAAGCATGACTAAAAGCAGGCTAAAAGCAAAGTTTGATGGTGTCCCTGAGTATTTTAAACTGGCATTTTGGCCACACCTCAAATGTTGTTCTTGACCAATTAGATATTGTCCTTTTCTCAGGGGTGTTGCATTGTTTGTCCCACCCATTCATAAATCATATGTTATCTTATCAGCACATGGTCCGAATTTCCCCCTCTCTTGCAGGATATAATTTGGACATGATTCCTATAACAAGAATATGATACATTTGACAAATAACTGATGGTCATAAACGTTTCAAGCAAGAAGATTCAAACACACACATACTAAACATGAATATGATCCCTTAAGCTATTCAAGAGTTATTTAAAAAGACATACACAATAAGTGATTAGAAACATTAAAGTCAAATGTGTGGGTTGCATAAATGATATTGAGTTAAGCAATGGACTGATATCCATTTTAGAAGTCTTTTTTTTAGTTTCATTTTGGTGCATATATGCATGGAGGGCATTCTCTGTGCCATTCTGTGGAGTAAGGATATGTCCTGTGAAGACCAGAGAGGTTAACAGGTCTCCTTAGGAATTTCAGTCTGGTTTCCTTCGAGGTGGGGGGAAGTCCAATCCAAAGAGCTTGTGATCATGATTACTATCATGGGTTTACATGTGATGGTAACGCTTGTGCATCTCTTGATTACTTGCCCCCAAATTTGACAATCTCTTCTTCACATCGAAATTGTCAATAATTGTACTAATGGTGTTAATGTTAAAAGCTGTTCTGTGAAAGAGCTGGTTGGTTTATCTAGCTTCAGACTGTGGTGCTAGGAGTTGATTTACAGTAGCCAGTTGCCTTTCCGAGGAATTTGGCTTCTCTTGTTTTCAACCATGCTCACGATCGAATCTTCTTTAATTTGTCTGGTTCAGGCCTGATACGCTACACTCTATAATCATCTGAAGGAAATAGAACACCCAGTTCAGCTTTTATACTCTGGACAATGATTTGCCCTCATTTTTTCACAACCAGAACTCTCCATAGCAGGGGTAGTTTTTTTGTTCCTCACCAAAATCTCAAAAAGGATTTTCCCCATTGAATGACAGGGATTTGCAAGAACTGAATGATCCCATTAACCCTATTCAAAAATGAAAACAACACATGCAAAACATTGTTTTCAGAGAACACAACAGTTTAGTTTTGATAAACTTGTAAATGTGTGATCTCAGCATAACATGGAAAACTGGGTAACATTAGCCTTATTGTACTTTTAAAAACGTACACTGTGAAACAAATATTGATGTTTTGTTGTGCTTCTTGAACTACAAGATTTAAAGCCTCTTGCCAGCATATAGATGTTTGAAAATTACATGATGGCACATACTTGATGTCAGTGTTAAAAAAGGCTACAGACGCAACTTTTGCTTCTGTTAGTTTTCTGTCAAGTCAAAAGCAATGGTAGTGTGGATAAATACAAGATGACTCATGTTATGGGAAAGAAGGATGAGCCATATGAACAAATACAATCTTCAGTTTATCACAAAACATTCAACAGCAATACATCTGAATATACAAGGCTTCAATGGTGGGAGGAGGGGAATTAAAAATTGTAATCTGAAAAAATACTTCAAATTTTTTTGGAAGTACATTACTTGAGTAAAATGTACATAGTTTATTCCTTCACTACTGTTTCAGTATAAAAAAACTATGGTAGTTAAATTAATCAACAATCATTGTTAAAAACACACACATCACAAGGTTAAAGTAACTACATTAGTGATTTATTATTTACTGCGATGACTGATTCCATATCCTGCCAGTCAATACAGTACAACATCTTATAGTATAAAGAAGGGTCGATAATCCTCACAGAGGTCAACATTTTTTTGTAAGAAAACAGGGCAAAGAGTGTGGAGCAAGATGGGAAAAACACAATCTAAAGTATTTCTTTTTTAGCATTCTTATGTACTGCAATTAAAAAACCATTGCTTTGTTATAACATGGACAAACCTATGTCTTCTGATGAACAAACATGAGGAGCCCTCCACTAAACAGTGGTGTATTACACTGCAGAGGGTTCTTTCACAAAAGTTTGTTTAAATGGTGCTGAATAAAGGATCCATTCATTAGTGCTACTAGGAAGCAGTATTAAATTCATTATCAATCAGCCATGTTTTTTCCGTTTACAAAAGGTGAAGCTCATTTGTACAAGTGTGCACAATGGGAAGATGTTTTTTTCATCATGAATAAACATCTAATTTAGGAGATGAATGAAATAAGCCAGGTTGGCTGGGACTTTGCTGATACCTGTAGCAAACGCCAGGATGTGACCATTGGCTCAAAGTCTTCATGAATGCTCCCTCATCGTTTGTTAGGAGTCCTGTCCCCCAGATGTGTATCTCATCTCTTGTATCTAAAAGCAAAGGGAAAACCATTGTTGACTTGGAGGGACTGGGAAATACTCAGGTTTTAAGAAAGCCTGAAGCCATGAATAATTGAGTGACTACTGGATTTACTGTATAGGTATTTTGATGAAAAAGCAATTTTATTCCTGAAAAGCATCAGATAACAAATGTATTCTTGTTTGTGGTACAAACACATTAGATAGGCACAGCTTCATATGATTTGCCGTTCAGAGAATAAAATGAATATGGAAATGTCCTGGATTGCCTTGTTGTATAATAAGACTGAATTACAAAGACATACAGGTACTTACTTTTCACACTTGTGTTGGAACTGCCCCTAGGATTTGACCACTATCACTCCTCCTTATCTCTTCTGTTTGCTTCCCCCAGTACGGAGTAGCTTGGGTTTGAGAATACCAGCTACAAAATCAGTTTTCTTTGACCCTTGTCCTTCCTGGTAGGGTCAAGCAGCACAGCACACACAAGCTGGGGTTCCTCTCCAGCGAAGTGATAAACCTGGAGGGAAATTCACACCATAAATGAAGTCCATAATTATTAATCAAAGTGAATGAACTGTGAGGTAAATCTTACTCATTGTGGGACAAGCATCATGAGTTGATCAAGCCTGAGTGTGTGTGCCTGAAAGATTAAATAAGTTAAACAGCACAAAACTCTGTATTACATTTTTCTCTGGCATTTCAAACCAATATTTGTGGTCAGGTAGCCACAAAATATATTATATATCAGGCATAAAAGAAACTAAAAAGTTCCACTGTCTGGAAGATAGCCTTCACCAGTAGCGGAAAAACTCTGCGTCTGGGACCCCCAAGGTCAGCAGCATCTTCCGCATCATGTTCATCGCTTGTAAATGTGACATAGAGCTTGCATCGCAGCTTTCTGCAAAAAACTGGGTCTCTTAAACACATAAGGCTGTGGTCCAAAAATGGCTCGACTGATATAGATCTGTCTTGTTCCCGATGTAATAACTCTCTCACTGTGAGCTTGTGCGAAGACCTGCAATTCTTCTTTGCTCAGCATTTTCAGATGACCTATATTAAAAAAGACAATGACAAAAATAAACAGACCTTTGACTATCTGTGCAATTTACTCCACTATCACCTCAGTGCTGCGATGACATAACTTTGTTTGATGACCCCATGTTCGCGATGTTTACTGGTGGCAAACAAGATATATTTACGTTAATAAAAATTACTTGTAACTCTTACTTTAAAGTATTAACAGCAGGTCCATCACACTCTTCTAGTAGACTACGGCTGAATTGCCTCTTCAAGAGCCTCATCTTCCTCCAGATAAAACAGGGCTGAACAAGCGGAGATAAACAGGGACAGCAGAAAATTCCTTGAAAACCAGAGAGAGAGAGAGAGAGAGAGAGGTGTGAGTGTGAGAGAAGACTTTTTATCAGAGGTTCATAATGTAAAATGGGCCAACATCTACACTGCTGTATTTCTATAAAGCCCAAACAATATATTACACAAATTCTGCCACATTATAAGGAAACACTTGTCTCCAGGTCCTCTGCCTGGCTGATGACTTTAATGCTCTTGAGTGCTGCTCTCTCTGATCTCCTGACATCTTGCCTCCACTTTTCCTTTTGTGATGAAGGCACTGTATTCAGCACTGCATAAAGAAAAAAGGAGGTTAAAAGGGAAATATTTTGTAATAATGTTAATCTCATTTTATCTAAGTGCATTTTTAACCCCTAATTCCATTTTTTAAGTGTTTTTCCTCTAAAAGAAATTTAAAGGCAGCCCTTTAAGGATTGAGGGTGAGAAGCAAAACTGAATGAGATGAGCTAGGAGTTTGAGTGTGTTGCCTCTTCCTTTTTCAGTACAAATGACTGAATTACAATGCTTACTAAGCTCAGTCTACACCACTTACCAATGACTTGTATGTAGCTGAATCAAGACATCCCAAAAACATTTCTGGATTTTTCTACACAGAATGGACTTAAATGGTTACCATCGTTTTTCAAGTCCAAATCAATGCAGTTTCAAAAGTCTTTGAAGTGCTTTAACTTCGATCTGCACGATCCCAGCTGAGGATGAGGGCCCAATCCTAGCTGAAGCGATGGGTCATTTTATAAAATAAAAAGAAATATTATATACTTTTGCCCTGGTGTTGGGATTGAGCACAAGCCCGGAGGCGGGGAATCATACATTACATTAGAATTTGAAGTTCAAAGTTAAGATTTAGTTTGCTCTCGGAGAGAGTGGAAAATCAGGGCTACAATCTAAAAGTGTATGTGGTTTCTTTTTGCAGTAATTACTGAGTTGTCAAGGAAAGAGATATACTTTATTAATCACACGCTGAATTTAGTACAGTGTTTTGTCCTCTGCATTTGTAGCAACTTATCCAGAAGCTGAGGGGGCAACCATAGCACAGCGCCCGTGAACCAACTCCCAGATTCTGAGCCAGTGCCTTGGTCAAGGGCACTGACTGATATCAAGTAATCCAAATGTGCCCATTTTTTGATGGTTGCAGGAAACCCAAACAAACACGGGAGAACATGCAAACACCACACAGCTGAAAGGACCAGGGTTTGAACACAAGTTACCATGCAAGCCTGATAGAAAATATAATCTAAACAAGTGCTAACCACCTACTTCTTTGGACGTGATGGACTTTCTTGCAGTTTCTCATTTTCACTCCCTTGACTGATGAGCTCACTTTAACCTTGTGGAAAGCTGACACTGTATAGAAACTAAATACGTTATGGACAAAATAAGGGGAAAATATATATATATCAGTAACTGGAAACAAAAGTGATACTTAACATTTTTTAATTAATTACCCATATCGAATTTTGGGTATGAGCAGAGATTAGAACAGATAAAAATGTTTATAAATGAATGATAAACCCATTGCTGTGAGAAAATAACTGTTGAATGTGCCTACAACCTGTTGCGAAACAACATTTCAAATTCTCAAACCCACCTCTCCTTCTCTAGAGGCCCTGCAGGACTTTCAAATTCACTATGGAGGAGTTCCTCAGGTTCCCTCCCTGGAGAAAAAAAGTATGTTATGTGTGATATATAATACATCAAAGCCAGTGGTAGTTAAGTATTTAACACTAAGTTAACCTAAAAAAAAGGATATGACTATTTATTAAAAGAAGCAAAATAAGCAACATTAATATTTTTTACTTCTAATTCATTGAATGTTTGCCCTAACTGACACTCTGTACTGTCATATAAACTGTTTACCTGTACAGGTTTACTTATTAATGCCATTATATAGAGACAAGTGGCTTACTTGTATCTAATCGAGGCAACTTCTTTCCTACCCACAGAAAACTACTTGAGACATTTGGTTTCATTAGTCTTTTGCATCCCGTGACTGTACTCAAATACTCGAATGGGAATGACTGGCCCATATAATGCAAACGTTCTTCTGAAAATGGCGGTCATTTCTTCTTTAAGTTGTGCTTCAGACCAGTCAGATGTAAAGGAGTTCTTCCCAATAAGGCCATCTCGATTACCAAAATTTGCTCTCGAGTCTCCCCTTGGAATCACGGAATGTTGAGGCTGGCCGAAAAAGGCAAGCTTACACAACATCTCTTGTATAGTGTTTGCAGGCTTTGTTTTCTGACAAAACGTGAGTGTGTCAGCAGTCCTTTGATAGAACTGAAGGAAGGGAACCTGAAATCAATGAAAACACTGAACGCTTGTTGCATTACAAAGAGAGCAATAAGTTTCAGGTTAAATTGTGAATGCAAACTGTAGATGCAAACCAACTAACTGATAGGTATCATCAACCCATCATGGGGTCTCTATTGATCGATTACCAGGTGAGTTCTTTAACCTTTTTGTTGTCAATAAGCAATTTATTAAAATCAAAACACTGGTGTTTTTGTAAAAATATACCATCATGATTGGAAATAATGCTGAAACATTACACCACACAAATTTAAAACCAACAAACAGCCAGCTATGTTCACGGCCGAGTAGCAAGTATACCGAGTAGTATGATGTCCCAGTGGAGATGGTGGGTGTGGCTGACCCGGTGTGTGTAATTGTAAGTGGTGGGAGCCCAAGAGACATTAGCAAAAATATTAGCAACATTATATTTCATGTGTTTTTAATGTTTATATTCCCAGCAGTCAAAAACCAGGGTTGAGATGGCAAAGGAAACAAGAGAGATACATTTATGCTTTTTTAGGTAACGCTTTAGATTACAACCTGCGAAGAACCTGCGTATTATGACTGACTTTACGGTGTACGGTCTGCATTAGAGTGTGACGTAGCAAAGCAGTACGTGTAGGTTTAAGGGAACATGTGTTACGTTTGGGTGTATTGGGGAACAAACAACGATTGCAACCTGCACATTGCGTAAGTAAACTGGAGTTACAGCAAAACTTTTTTTTGTAATTATAATGTACCTATTCAAGTACCTGTGGGGTAGGTATAGGGAATCATTGCGACTTTTGGGGAATAAAGGGTAACACCTCTGTTAAAATACAACTCATTTATACTGTAGTGTATTGTGAAACTAAGGGGTACATTATAATTCACAATTCTACTACCCTTATGAAAGCTGATTCGTCGATCTCAGCCAACTTCCCAATCACCAACAAACTGTTGGCTATGAAATTTATGACCAATGTAGGTTACCAATGTTTTAGCTTGAAAACAAGCCGTACCTCTTTCGCACTGTTCGCAATAAAAAATACACTGATACAACATTTGTATTTTAGGAGATGTAGATAGTGATGTTTGCATATAGAAAATGTTTAATTTGGCCATCAAACAAACTAAAACTACTGCATATTTTTCTTTGAGATGTTACTGTGTAAATATATACTTGCTTCTGTGTTGTTGAAGTCCAACTCGTTCCTCCCTTGTTCCGTGTTAGTTACAGGGTAAATTTAACTACAACATTTGTGGGCTGTAAATTAAAGTGGTGTCTTGTTACCCCTTTTTCAGTGTTGTTACAGGGTAAAAATACAACAATTGGCGGGCTAGAAATTATAAAGTGGTTGCTTGTGACCTCCCTATGTTCCATGTATTTACAGGGGTAAGTGTAAATCTTGCAGACTGTGCCAAACCACATGGATAGTCTTAACTTTTTCTACTTTATTTTTTTCAAGTGAGTTCAAAACACTTCAGCTTAATCAAACATTGTCCGTTTTTATAATATCCTCAAACACCAAAATAGCACATTTATTTCCTCCCTCCCTTTTTCGGCTTTTCTCTTGCTTGGCTTCCTTCTTCCGTTTTCGGCTCTTTTTTCCCTTAACTTCCACTGAGGACTCCCTGCATGGTTATAGCTGATGGAATCCCATTTGTTCTTGCTAGCTCTGCTCATTATAAATTATTACTACAATATGAATAAATATACATGCTTTTTAGCAATCTACTGTACACCTTTAAATTGCAGTGTAAGTATATATATATATATATATATATGAATATATAGTATATAATCCACTCCATAATTATTGGAAAGAAAGGTGCCTCTGAGACAATGTACCTGTCCAGCTAGGATACTTTGACACATTATTACCAGAAGCCTAACATGCAAAGCTGCAAACTCTCGGATCCCTTCCAAAAACAGAAAGGCAGAGTCTTTCCAAAGGTGCCATCCAGTAGAGTTGGACCTGATTTTGATTGACCAATGAAGACAAAGAGTAACCTTTATCTAAGTGATTGGAAAACAAAAGTGTTGAGAAAAAAGGGAACTGCAAATTATCCGAACCGCATCCAAACCTCATCTGTAAACGGTTGGTGGAGGTGGTTGTCATGGCATAGACATGCATGGCTTCTCTAGAACAGGAACCTCTTCATTTTAATGATGACTTCATGGAATGAAGGCAGAATCATAATGAATCTGGAAGGGTACAAAATCATCTTTGGCTAACCATCTTCAGAAATGCCACTCATAAAACTCAGTAGAAATCACGTCATATTGGATCATGATAATGAACCCAAAACACCCTGCCAGTTCAGTCATGGACTTTTATCAGGGCAAAGAAAGGGAAAGGCTTAGATTGCCCAAAGCAATCTCTGATTAATCTCAAAAATGCCCTACAGTTTAACCAAAGCTGCGAATGTTTTATGAATACGGTGTAAAGACAACAAGTCTCAGATCCATGGCATGTTTTTATAGAGCCCAATATCAAACAGTGTTCGGGTGTGTTTTTCCCCCGGTGCAGCCGTCATATTCCCTCAAGGTCTCTTTCGATAGATGAACAACTTGTAACTTTCTGTAATGACTGTAAATGTGAGCGGGGTGGTAATCTCAGATCCACAGCCCCATGGGCCGGAAAAGCAGATTGTTCCCAATCGCCATTTCCGGTAAGACATGGCCTCATGAATAGCGAACGCTTTCTGATTCATCGCCTTTGTAGAATTTTATTAGAAAAAGAAGTGAATCTTTTCTTATCTAATCAAATCAATGATACCCGCCCAGATATCTGCAAGCCACACGTTTTGGGATTCTTTAAAGTAACTCACGTGCGCATGTAAGAATGGCCTAGTTCAGTGCCGTCTCAGTGCGCAACATGCTGGAGCTTCTTAAAAACACTATCTGCAATGTAAAAAGTAAAAATCACGGACAAGTGGTGGACCGAAGTGATGATACAGAAATTAGTCAACTTATGACAATGTCCTCTGCGGTATGAGGGTCTTAATTCCGGTGTTGTGGACTACTCCAACATCATCGTCTTGTTGCACATCGAGACAGGCTTTACTTGCCTGGAGGCCAGCTTGCCACAAGTGAAGGGCCTCTGTCCCTCCGCTTGCTGATACGAACTCCTCCTTTCTATTGTATTTAGGTTAGCCAAACAGGTGCAGTATTTTATATCCAAGGAATGGCTGCTAAGGAAGAACCATGACTAAGGGTTTCCTCTCTTTAGTTTCTCAACTATGACTTCCATCCCGGACCTGTTGTGTCAATTTATAGATATATATAAAAAAAGAGAAACTGAAAACCATGGGTGGTTTTGTGTTTATGTGTAGTGGTGGTTGTCCTGTTTTTGGGTGTTTCTAGAATGTAGTTTTGTGGTGTTTGTTGTTTTTTATCTCGACCAAATTTTTGCTGTCCTACTAGTTTGACTATCTCTAAAAGGTACGAGTGCATGCCGTCACAGAACTATTTCTGCGTATATTTACCACACACCGACTGGTTCAAAGGTTGATCCCTTTGATGTGATACCTTCTGCAACAGTGGCAGCCTCATTGACATTTTGGTTAGTGGTTGCTGTGCTCGTGGCTTGGTACATTCAGTTGTTTTTAAAGCATCAACCGCATCATATACCATAACTCGTTAACTAATTCTACATCATCTGAGATACCACTGTGCGAAAATCTACCAGCGGATAGATATATATAGATTTACAAAGTCCTACAGTAAGATGCCGTTAAAAGATTGTTGATTAACAAGAAGATTCTGATTCCTCCCCATTTATATCCAGTACTGATGAGGAAATCTATACCTTGCAGGTGAAGGGTAAAGGAAAGAAGAGATGTTGAAAACGATCAAACGAAAGTTGTGGAAATTAACGACATGGTACCAATAAGGCCAAATATATTCAACTACTACCTCCCAAGGGGCAAGCAACAGCAAAGAACGACGATCTCTCGTCTGGCCAATCTTGGTGAAGATCTTTGGTTATATTTTAGAGGTGGCTGGGGTTAGAGAGGTATCTACAGTACTATCTATCGAAATTGTGCTATGATTTTTCTATAGATTTCATGTATGCATCATTTATTTTTTCTTTTGAATTACTCTGCTATTTTTTGGTTTTGATTTAAGAAAGGTGTGGCGAGTCTTTTGATAAGACTGGTGATAGAGATTGGTGTGTGGAGATTCTAAGAAATCCACATGGTGATAGAGATTCTGAGAAAAGGCCACGGATATTAAATTAACCTCCAAGGTTTCTGAGAGATTCTGAGGAAGTCACATAGTAAAAATGTTTATGCATAATAAGTTTTCATTTCAAAAGTTAAAACTTTAATCTTTATCATGGTATGATCTGTCTGATATTATTATATAGATCTATAGATAATAAGATATATACTTATATCTAACAACCAGGTTTTCATTTTTATATCAACACTGTTTTTGGTAAACTTTTAATTGTATATTCACTGAATTTCAGCCAGTATTCTAACTGCAGTATCAGCTGAGTCTGTTTTGCATATAAAGTTAACTGCAGGTATTATATCTTTGTTATCAATTAGTTCTTAGCAATATCACAGCATATGTACGTTGAATCTAAAGAGGAAGAAGTCCAAATCCGAGAACATCTGACTAGACTATTTTGTTTAAGGTCGTTTGGTTATTAGTGATAGCCAGATGACGACTTTATGTCGGGAACAACCAGTATATAATATATGACCCTCTGCAAAATGTAGTTGGTTTTGTGTAACTTTCTGGAACCCCTGGTCCTCGTCTATCGGTTTTCAGCTCACTCATCCTCTTCCTGTTCTTATGGCTTCACGTCGACAACGATTTTTAGACCTCAGACTTAGAACTCTTAGCAGTTTTGTATTTCATCATTCCAGATGACCGTGTAACTTCAGATACTTTGATTACTCTGATACTGTGATACTTTTGAATATTTGAATATTTGAATATTTATTATTTGGGTACTTTTGATTCGAACAGAATCATTGGTTTAGTGTTTTAATTACCATTGTCTTTATTGTTTTGATTAATACTGGGTTGGGTTCTGAATCCATCATAAATGGATGTGTTGTTCAAAAAGTACTAACATGGTAGGTTACATTTTCGTTAAATAATTTTGAAGGTTTGTTACTATTATCCAGAAACTTTATTTCCAAGTTATGATGTGTGGGTTTCTGGTGCTCTATATTCTTGTGTAATAACTTTACAACTTATTTACACAACGTGAACCGTCTGAAATTGATTAAATTTTGTGGCAGTCAATCTCTAGTTAACAGCATTAGCTCAATGGAATACTGTCTCCTTCCGTCAGCTAGAACTGAAATGTTTTCCCGCCTCGGCTATCGTGTTGTGGTCCTATCCTGATCAATCTCGCTCAAAACTGATGTTATATAATTCAAACCGACAGACTGGAGACTGCCTGGGGTCAATTAGCGCGAGTACGCCGCCGTTGGTGAATCAGGATTGCCTGCCGGAGGACTCCGCTGGGTCTTAAAAGCGCGTCCGCAAACCTCCTCCGTTCACAATAACAATGATGTTTCACAACAATAACTTTAAATATATCAATTTGATAAGTTGTTAGGATTTTGTTCTAGTGAAAATAATAATATGGGCATTGCTAGAAAAGACAGGATACAGTGAGGTATGGGGCGTGCTGTGAGTGCACAGGGCATGTTCCCAACCCAGTGTGGAAGCAGGTGTAGCAACAGCACCGTTGCCTCGGACAACATGCCTAGGGGCAGCGCCGACATGGCGATTAAGTTCAGGAGCGGAGGGTTGGGGGGGGTAGGTTCTTGTAAGGAGTGCTTTGGATTTGCGAGAGTAAAGGGGTGAATTTCATTAGACTCGTTTGCACCGATGTACAGTGCCCTTATGAGGGTATCATAAGTTTGCAGAATCAGGTTTTAGCAAACTTTAAAGAAAAGATTGTGATCCACGCACACATGTTACAACTACTGTAGAGCGCAATAAGTCTGTCAGGGTTCGTTTTTAGATAAACGTAAATGCAGAGGGAGTACCGTAACTCAAAAAAATCATAAAAAATATAAATAATAATAAATAAAAAAAAAAAAACTGAAAATAAAAAGAGGCAAACTGGTGCATTAAGGCTTGGCGATAGGCCTTATAGCCTAAAAAAAATCCCCTGATTTCTTTTTTGCACAAAAAAATTTCTGTTTTAAACGATGTAAATCGATTTTTTTTTTTGCCTGCCCTACTGAAAATCAATATGCAAAATGACAAAGAAAGTTGTTTCAAGATAAGTTTTTAATCTAAGGCTTTAGGTCATGTACCCAATCAAATTGTTAACTGGGACAAGGATGATTAATAAAAAGCAGTAACATTAGTCCGGAAGGCGGGAAATACACTTTAGTTTATATATTTCTTTATTGTTTAATACATAGCCCATCATGCCATCATACAATTCCCCTCCGCTCTCGAGCAGTTAATAATCAATCCGATCCCAGCTCACTGATTACAGACACACTGCTCCGCACCTCCCTCCGGGAGAAAAGTTGAAATTGGTGATTTGCATAATGTAGTCCTATAATAAATTAATAATCAAAATGTAACAGGACATTTTCACAGGGGATGAGCGATTGTTGTGCAAACTTATTTTCCGCCAAACGAAGAAGACATGTCAGCAATTAAAGTTAACTAATTGCTGCTTTCTGCTGTGCAAATTTTGTATTGTATTGAAAATAACAGTACATTATTGGTTGATTTTAATCTAGAGCTCGATGCATTTTTCTTATCAGATTTTTGCTCATTCAAAATCAGATCCGAGGAAGTACTCTATAGATTACCATTTGTGTTTTCAGGCCTTATTGCGGCAATGGAGGGCGCTTGTGGTTGTGAATGTGCTGGTATCTCAGTGCCAGGTAAGCCTCTAGCTGCGTCACGCATATTGCTTCTGCACGTGGTATGCGCCTGGGGGGGTCGGAATGTCGCAAGGGTTTGCCTTTTGGGTAGCTGGCGGCTAGCAATGTCTTTGAATATATAACACACAAATTCATAGGATAGAAATAATAAAACTGCACACTATTTTAAATGTGTCCAAATCCTAAATAGGTGTAGATAAATTAAGCACAGGCTCCCAGGCTTGACAATTAGCCTAGGCTTTAAGTCCGTTCTAAGAAACGCACATATCTTCATAAGGACAAACCTTTCTGCCTGTGACCATTATTAATATTTTAACTAGCCGAAAGTTTTTTCCTTTCCTTTTCCCCGACTGAGAGCAAATAGTGACAAAACGGTGAGGCAAAGCTGAACGGGCTATTCGCGAGAAATGGTCGTGGTTGATCCTGGGGGGTGTGTGTCTGAAAAACGGGTGATTAAGCCCGCCACTCCTCGGTCAAAAGCTGCAAATGCACTTGGGCAGACGCCCGCGGCGGCGGTACTAGCGACGGGAGAACCAACTTTTTTTGGATGGCCACCTACTGTACATGTGAGGGTCAGACTGTCCCATCTCTTTGATACTGCCCGCAAATTTGACAATCCTCTTCTTCACAAGCGAATAATTTTCAATAAGTGTACTAATGTGTTTACTATGTTGAAAGCGGGTCCTGTGCAAGAGCTGGGTGGTTTTATCTTTGCTTTCAGACTGTGGTGGCTAGGAAGGTTGGATTTACCACCTCCGGTTTTGCCTTTCGTCTGTGGACTTCGCGCCTCATGTTTTCAACCCATGCCTCAACGATCGATCTATGAGTTTGTCTGGTTCGGTCTGATACGCTACAAATCCCTAACTTGTACTTTTTTCAGTGGATAACGTAATTTAATTACTGAAGTAAAACGGTACACCCAACATTGCTTGCAAGTGCATTTAAACAGTGTATTAAGGAACAATCAAAGCTAATTTTTTAGCATCATTACTCCCGGCCAACAAGAAACGATCCTTCAGAATAAGTCATTCCTATATTCTGATTTGGCTACTCAAAAAAACATTTATGATTATTATTATTATTATTATTCTTAATTTTGACAAGATATGATTTTTTGTTATTGAAAGCACATCAATGTTTTTTCTAACATGATTCTTGTAGTTCATTCTCACTTGTGTGCTAAAATAGGTTTATATATACTGACTCCCAGCTTTTAAATGGTATCGGTGTATATTTTACACTATGGATTAAGACTGGAGTAAGGATGCTGAAAATTTAGCTTTGATACACAGGAATAAATTAAATTTGAAAATATATTCAAATAGAAAGCATATGTTATTTTAAATCGTAAAACTAGTTCACAATATTACGTGCTTCAGCAAATGCCACTTTTTCTGTATGTGGGATCAAATAAATGCAGGCTCATGTTGAAATATATAAATGAACATCACATGACCTGGCCTTTGTCCAAAATGACATGTTGTTCTATGGATGCTCTGACGGACATACTTTTGTTGAACAGAGAATTTGACCAGAGAGGTGGAGTGCTTATTTCCTTGGCTTGGGTCTTAGCTGTTTTTCCATGTTCCTGAGTGGGCTGCTTATAGTTGATTGGCTTGCTTTGCAACATGTTATTATTTATCTCGAAATACAAAAGCAAGCATGCTGGTTACCACAATAAACTGCATTATTATACATATTCGGGAGGGTTCTCCTGATACATTAGTAATTTATACTGGAAAACAGAACAACATTTTCCACCTAGCACATTTATTGTCAGTGATCTTTACAGCTTACTTGATACACTTTTTTGTTTTTTTACCTCAGACGATGCAAACACACCAATGACGGGTATAACACATTAAAAATATTTACAACCAGAGCTGAATGATGACCTAGCTAGTTTTACATTCGTTAAAACAAAGCATGCTTTTTATTGAATGCCTATACAATATATATAGTTTATAACCATACATGGCTATATTCCGTGAACAGAGAAGATAGCCTATCTCAGTAAAGTTTTGTCGAATCCCTCATTCTCACTGACATTAAGCTAGCAACATTATAACTCATATTACTTTTATATCGTATTGCTGTCTATGTTATAGAACAAAAAATAAATAAATTAAAAAATTGAAACTTCATAACGTGAAACATTGAGATGATGTAAATGAAACTTCATAATGTTTCACCTGATTATACATTTAAGTCAGGAATAATAGTCTGGAAAAAGTCTAACTAGTAAATGTGTATACAAGTTATATGGAAACTAATACAAAGTAGATTAATAATAAAAAGACTTACTCATGTTTATCTCTGCGGATCAAAGGCAGCTTAGTTCTTCTTCTGAGGTAATCCAAATCTTTTTTCCTCTCCAACGGTCTTATTTAGGTAGGTGAATTATGTCTTATTTCTCTCTCAGTGCAAAAAGCGAACAGTAACATTTTATAAAACGTGAAGCTACAGAGTCTCCGCTGCTTTGTTTTGCTCTGATGAGGAATTAGGTTTACCCGCAGACAAGGCTTCCAAGTGGATTGATTATAATCTCAATAGCAGAGTATAGCGCATTAAATCGCGTTGTTTGTCATACATGGATTACTTTATCACAGAATATTTGTTGTTGGTAACACTTGCCCAGTTTCAAAAGTAGGCATGTCCAGCTTTCTAATAGATATATCTCTCATGTCTTTTGTGTTGAGTATTTGCTGAGTTACAGTTCATTTTAATGAACGCATTTGAGAAATGAAGATCACCGCAGACCAAAGGCTGCACCTTGTTTCATTTTTCTTTATTTTATAAATGCACACAAGTTTTATTGTTATTATGTTTGGATGCAAATAAAAGTAGAACCCTTTACAGATTGATTGATGTTATTGCTCTTATCTGTAAGATCAAAACTGAAAGTGTACAATTTAAAGTTCTTTTAAGGGTTTATCAGGAGAAAATGCCTCCAGCTGCGCATATATAAAAACGGGCACTTCGACTCCAGAGTGGTTAATTTCTTTTTTGCCCATTACACAAGAATTTGACGGTTATTATTATTATCCATTTGTGGCTTTGTGAAAATCTACATCAATATATTTTCAAATACCACCTTTTTTTATTAAAATAGCTACCCCTCTTTTTCAGGTCACATATCGCAATTACTATACATTTCTCCATTCCAACAATTTTCCTAATTTCATCACTTATTTTATCTTCCCCCTCGTTTTCTTGTAGACATAACATATCACTCTTTTTTGGTCAGACACATCAATCTTTCAAACTTTTGATTTTTGGATAATCCTCTAGCATTCAGCGAAAACAATCATAGAGAGCTCATTAAAGAATATACTGGATAAACCAATAACCCGCACTCAATTTGTTTCATTCGTCTTTTAAGAAAACAATGGCTTGGCGTCCTCCATTGTCCCTTCCTCCTTTCCTTTTAACACCTTCTCTTCTTAATTTTCTGCTTTTTTAGAATCTTTTGAATGTCTATTCCCCTTTTGTTCTTGCTGTTACACCTCTATTCAGTCTTCTATTCTTTGATTTTCCGCTTTCCATATATCCTCCACCCCCATATTTCACGCCTTCGCTTCCCTCATGCAATACCTCATTCCCTTATCCTCAGCCATTTCCATTTCTTGACCTTTTTTCAGAGTCCACAGTCCGTGTCCACATCTTTCCTTTTTCCTTAGTAAAAGTCTTTATTAATCAGAATTCGATCCTTGTCTACTCCTTCTCCCATCTTCCATTCCTTGTTCTCCATCCTCGTTCCTTTCCTCATTCTCATCTATGTTGGTTTTCTCCTCTTCCTCGTCATTCTGTTTATCTTCCTCTCCTTGAGTCTGCCTTGTGAATCATTTGAACACTCACTTGCAGTAGCTCCCATCACCTCCTGTACTTCCATATTTGTGTCCTCATTTACCTCATTTTCCATCTCACATCTGCATCTCATCCTTACTTTGTCGCAGCCTTGGCACCGCGGACTTTGCAGTCTCACCACTTAAAGCCCTGCCTTCGACAGTCCCCTACAACGTGTTAAGGCACCACGGAGTCCACTTTCTCAGCTCCAGGCCATGCATTGAATCCTGCATGGTTCACTGATTGTTCATGAAACACTTTGAAGTCTGCACTCCTTCTTCAGCATGAATTTTATTATATTAAAAAACTGTCACTTCTTGGGAAACTTTCCCAAAATGCGTTCCATTCCGCCTGTGTCCCTCATGAATCTCCTAGAAGCAAATGGGAAGTTACTCCGCAAATTTTCTCATTTTTGGATAATTTTAATCACTTCTTATAGATTGCAAATCAGAAAAGATACATTGTTGTTTCTCCTGCCACAGTTTCCATTGGCACATTCCTGTGCCGACGGGGTACCCCAATCGAGCACAGATAATTCCCCACCATTTGCAAGCTGATGTGCGGCGGAAAAGCAGAAAAACGAAGCCGGGTTCGAGAAATGTACGCCATTCATCGGGATGGTTACCTGGTTATCCTCGACCTCCGCAATTGAACCATTTGGTTTGAGAATTTGTAATCATCTTCTATATGGATGTTCGGACTCAGAAAGATACCATTCGTTTCGTTGCACAAACAGTTTAGTCCATATCTCACATTGCTTCGTTACCTTGTTATCATACAATCAAAATGGAATCTCGCACGCCATGAAGAATATAGTCGCAGCACAACAGATTTTTAAGGACAATTAAGCAGTTTTGCACAGCTCAGTTTTTGGCCTTAATACAATCCCTTTTTCAATTTTGAAAAAAATCATTGTTTTGTCTTAGCATCCGGTTTAATTAGTCCCACCACACTTCCCCAAACACCTTCCCCACCCCACTGCCCCCAGCCCCTTTTTTGTTCATTGCTATGCGTGATCATCGTTTCAGGAAAATTTCTATTACTGTGTGTCCTACCCCGGTACTCGTGCTGAATTGCATCGTTTCTCATTTGCAATGCTACTGGCAGTTTCGGTTTGCTAAATAGGAGCGTGACCAAGCCAGTGAAAGTACTTATTAGCTGTTTGAAGCTTGTCAGAAATTTTTCACCATTTTATTACACAGTTGTAGTTTTTCTCATTTTGCTTTAATACTGCGAACTTTTTAGGAAAGTCCCGTCTTTTTGGTGTGTTTGTTGTTGTTTTTTTTGTTGTTTTTTTTTCATTTTGTTTTTTTGGTTGGGCTTTTTTGGGCTTAGAGCGCAGATAAGTTCAGTGGTCCTGGTTCTTTGCCGGCTGGCAACTTGACTGTGATTCCTTTTTTTTCTCATAACAACGACCAACATCTCTTAAACAATATCGTGACAAATGCTTTAAAACACTGTCAACACTTTCCCGCTTTTGCTTCCTACCGTGGTGCGTAGCTACATGATTGATAGACAAGAGCTGCGTTGACACCTGCATTATCTCTTCCCCAATCTAGCTGTTTTGGAATTTACGCTGCACTATACTGTTACGGAAACGACACAGAACACAGCTCATACATGATTTAAAATCCAAGCAACAACCAAGGCATTTAATTTAGTTTTGCCTACTTTTTCTCTATATATCTATGTTCTTAGTCTTTCAGGTTACTCATGATAAAGAAGAATGAATATTTATTGCGTTTTTTTTTTTTATTTATGCTTCTTTCTTTTTTCTTTTTTATGTTTTTTCTTTTGTTGTTTTTTTTTCCTTTTTTTGGCTTTCTTTTTTTTTTTTGGTCTTGCCGCTTGAGCTTGTTATTTATAATTTAATTAAAATCAAAATAAATTATACAAAACATAAACTAAAACCTACCCATTCCTTTGCTTATAGAAATCTGCTTTGGTTTTTGTCTGCATTTTTTTTTTGTTTTTATCTCTGTTAGTGCTTTTTATCCTGTTCTTCTTACTTTTTCCTTTCTCTCTTATTTTTTTTCTTGTTTTTTTCTTTTACGCTTCTCTTTTTTTTCCCCTTTTTTTTTTCTGTTTTTTTTGGGGTTTATGAATTAAATAAAAAATTTATGAGAAAATGTTTTAAAATGTCAAATTAAAATTTTGATAAAAACCTTCGACATTCCTTTTTTCTTTTTGGGTTTGAGTAGTGGTCTGCCTCGTTTTGTTTTTTCCTAAATTCTTCTTTTTCGTTTTTCTCACATCCCCCCCTCATCGGGTCACATACACCTGCCTCTTTTTGGTTTAAACATAGTTCATCTCTATCTTCCCTTCCCCTCTTTCCTTTCTTCTCCTTATTTCTCTTTTTTCCCCTTCCTTTCCCTTCTCTTAGCCCCCTTCTGTTCCCTCTCTTTTCTACTTCTCCCTTTTCTCCCCCCTCTTCTCCTTCTACTTTTCGTTCCCCTTCCCCCTTCTTCTGCCAAACTCTCCCTTTCTTTTCGTTTTCTTCTCCCTTCTTTTTTTTTTTCTCTTTTTTACCGCCGTTTCTTTTTCTTCTGTTCTGTTTTGTTTTGCTCTCTTTTTTTTCTTTTTGACTATGTTTTTTTGTATAGTTAACGTCTGCGGTCTTCTTTTTCTTTTTTTTTCTTTTGTGCTATCTTGGCCCGATGTTTTGTGCCTCAAAAATCTTTCTATTTTTTTGTGCTTCTCCTTACCTTCTTCTTTTGCTTTCAAAATCGCTGTGCTTTTTGGTTTTTGTTTTTTTTTAAAAAAGCCCTTTTGTTGGTTTTTTAATGTTTTCTTTCATATAGCAAAATTCTTAGTTTGCGTTCTTTTTTTTTAAACGCCCTTGGTTGCGGGCCCTGCGCCCTGCTCGGCCTTTATCTTCTTTTTTTTTTCTTTTTTTTTTTTTCTAATTCTTTTTTTTTCTTGTTGTGTTTTTTTTTGCCTGGGGTTTTCAAACTGCCCTCCCAGCATCCACATAACATGGGTGTGGAGGTAGTGCATGTCCTGCGGATTGGGCCACAAACCTCGTCCCAACATTGCCACTACTTACTGTGTTATAGGCTTGGGCAAAAAGCCTCTGTTCTTTTTTTTTTTTTTTTTTTGGTTGTCTTTGTTGTTTTTTTATCTTTTTTTGTCTTTTTCTTTTTTCGTTTTTTTTTTGCCTATTTTATAATGTTTTTTTTATACTTCGCTGGTGAAAAACCCCTTTTTTGTTTTTTTGCTCGTGTTTTTTGCCTTTTACAAAAAAAAAAAAATCAAAGATTTTAAATAATAAAACAATATAATCCGTTCCCTTCTCCTCAATTTTAAATAAAAGAAAACATGAAAATAATCTGCTTTAACTAATATAACTGCGTCTAAAAATATGTGTAATAACATGTTTTTTAAAATCGCTTATAACAATCTCTGGCTATTTAAATTTGTGTACCTATTAATCATATTAGAGCAAACGAACTAACGTTTTGCACTAATATAATCTTTTTTCTACTACACCAAAATATAGTCCAATAAATAAAATTAAATTCTTAGATGTCCCGGTTTAGTCACCCTCCTTCTGTCCCTTTGGAAGTAAAATAAAATAAGCAACGACAAATAAATCTAGACTGACGTAAGCAACCTCAATAAAGAAAACTCCATCACTGGGGGGGGTTTTTTCTAAAAAAAAAAAAAACTTGCTTATTTAACTTTCTCCCGGTAAATAACGTGCTGATAGTTGGTCACTTGATTTGGTTTTTTTAAAAAAAGTTTTAAAAAGAAAAATTTTTTTCCTTCCTTGGGTTAATTTTAATTTTAAATTTTTTAATAAAATTCAAAGAAAGGTGAACTTCTGCTCCCGGCGGCGGGTGGGGGGGCCCCGTGTCTCGGGGGCCTCCGCAGGACTGGCCAGTGTCGGCGGCTAAATAGGGAGGCGTAATCCAGCTGACTTTTAATCACCGGTAATCGGCAAAGATTAAGTGGTAGGTTTCACCGCGGCAGCCCCCAGGGGAAGCTGCCAGCGGGTGAAGACCTATGACTCTACCGCGCCTCCACCGAGAAAGGACAACCGACAGGGCACTTGAGTATTGCTTTCTCCCTTTGATTTTTGTAAAGCTTGCCTCCAAAACTTATTTTGTTCACTTGTAGTCACTATGTGCTTTCAGATTTCCTAATCACTACTAACACTCGGAGAGCACGTATGGTACGTCGAAGAAGCTGCCCGACCATCTACGGCCTGTCCCTCTGACATCTACTACTAACGCGCTCCATTCCGTTGTCTCATGGAACTGGCCAGTCGGCGTTTACAAAGCAACTTCATTTCTTCATTGCTACTTATTTCGTCGCAACCTCATGGCACTGACTGACTTGGCTCAACCTGAAGACACTGCCAACTTCCCGGAGCCCTCTCCACGAATTTCACATTTGTCCCACACCTCGTACCACTGGTGAGGGTTGAGGTACCTGGTCTCCTTATATTCAAAGATTGGAATTTGATCTTCAAAAACAATCACCCCGGTAACGGTTTCAATTTAAAGCACTATGCTATTACTGGGGTCACCCACCCTGTTAAATCCCACTTGTGTGGTCATTTATCGTCCCCCCAGGGGTCAATTGTGAAACTTCTTGGACGAGTTTTGATTGTGCTGCTGCTATCAAACTAATCTGAAGATGGTAACTTTCGCCTCCCGGTACTGCTTGGTGACTTCAACATCCACCTAGATAAACCCCAGGCTGCTGGCTTCACACTTCCTGTCTTGCTCGCGTGCATGTGAATCTCAAGCGATTGTCCGACTACAGCGACTCAACCACAAGTCAGACAACCAACGAACCTCATTCTACACACGCTGTTGCTCCACGGTGCTCTCACTGCTGCGCGGGCAGCTGCCACTTTCCTCCATTACTGCAACCGAGCACTTACCTCCTGAAGCGGCACACACTCCAACGCAGGTCACCTTTCGATTGTAACGGAACCTAACGCCACTTCTCTTGCTTTTCCATCTCACCTATCCTCTGTGGTTTCATCCTCACTCCTTTCACTCGCGTCATTTTTCAGCTCTGGACACGAAAAGTGCTCACGGACCCTTTTTGTCGCACCCTAACCTCTTGCTTGGAGACAACCTTTGCCCACTGGTCATCTAGACCAGCACGCACACACCAACCCATCTGCCCCCATGCTGTTCTCAATGTTTCTCGCCGTGAAACATCCGCTCTATAAAGTTTTGCGTTCATCAAATAAGACAAGAACAATCAGTAACCAATTCTCCACACACCGCAGACTGAGGATAACTTCACAACGACCTAATGCCACACTCGTCTCTCCTCCTTCTCTCCACTCTCAGAGATGGCCGTTTCCAAACTTTATCCTGTCCAGGTCCTCCTACTACTTGGTCCAGTTGATCCGAATCCCCACCTCACCTCCTTCAAGCGATTTCTTCTTCATTCATACCTTCACCTTATCTCACATTATCCACTCCGCTCTTCACTCTGGAACATTTCCCTCAGCCTTTACGGCAGGCTTGGGTAAGACCCCCTGCTGAAGAAAACCATCTCTCTATCCAGCACTTCTAGACCACTACCGACCCGGTACCCCCATCCGGTATATTCGTATATGTTCCCGGTATAAACCATCTCTTTATTGTTTCGTTGCTTTGCACACCTCGCTGGACAGCAAACCAATCTGGCTTCAAAAAGCGGCCACTCAACTGAGACTGCCCTACTCTCGGTTTACTGAAAGCCCTGCTCTGACTGGCCCCCCCAAAAAAAAAGCAAAAGCAGGCTTCAAAATCCTCGTACTCATTTTGCTGGACCTGTTCTGCTGCTTTTGACACCGTTAATCACCTCTGTCTCCTGTCCATGCTCAAAAGCATGGGCATCTCTTGGAAACGCACTCCAGTGGTTTAAAGTCCTACCTTTCAGAATAGATCATTCAGTGTGTCATTGAGGGGTGAAGTTTCTAAGTCACAACAACTTGCTACTGGGGTTCCGTCAAGGCTCAGTACTTGTGACCACTTCTCTTCTCCATCTACATAGACGTCAGTTAGGATCTGTCATTTAGAACATGGCTTGTTCCTATCACTGCTACGCTGATGACACTCAACTACTCTACTTCTCATTCCAACCAGATGATTCCAACGTAGTAGTTGCTGTCGCATTTCAGCTCTGTCTGAGTGACATTTTTCTATGCTGGATGAATTGACCATCGACCTTCATCTCAACCTTACTAAGACTGAACTGCTGGTTGGTTCTCAGCTAACACCATTTTTTTCAATCACAACTTCTCTATACAGCTGTGTTCGTCAACCATAACTCCTTCAGACAAGCCTAAACCTAGGAGTTTGCGATGGATCATCAGTTAAGCTTCATATTTGCCATATTGCTACAAATGACCCGTCCTGCATGTATTATGCCTTATACAACATTAGGAAGATTAGACCCTTCCTGTCCAGAGCAAGCCACCCAACTATACTTCTCATGTCCAAGCTCTTGTTCTCACTCCATCCAGCACTGCAGACTACTGTAATGCTCTTCTTCTGGCTGGGCCTTCTCTTTCATGTACGATCAAGCCTCTGCAACTTGATCCGAACTGCAGCAGCAAGGGTTGTCCTCAATGAGTCAAAAAAAGCTCAATGTTTACTCCTTTCCTCATCAGGTTACACTGGCTCCGTTAGCCGCTCAGCATCAAACTAAAGGTACTGATGCTTGCTACACAAGACAACCACTGGCACAGCACCAGCATTTACTAAGCACATTATTTCAAATCTTTATGGCGCCCTCCAAGAAGTTTGCACTCCATGCAAGTGAATGATGCCTTGTGGGTGCGCACACCCAAAGAGGTTCAACAAAATCACTCTCAACGGTGACCTTTTCCCTGGGACTGCGTCCCAGCTGGTGGAATGACCTCCCCGATCTCAATTCGAAGAGAGCAGCTGAGTCTTTACAACTCATTTTCAAAAAATCATCTAAAGACTCATCTTTTCGCCCACCACTTTTACCAACTATAATAACTAGTACTTTATACTTACCTTTTCCTTTTCTTGTCTGTCATATTCTTAAAAAAAAAACCTGCTACGTTTTCTGTACTAGACTAACGGAGACTTGTCATGGCATCTGACAAATGATTAATGTGTAAATGGAAATTTAATCATTATTCCATTTCAATAGCTAATCACATGTCCATCTCACTTTCCATAGTCCATTTCAAAAGGCATGTTTATTCGTTTTTCTGTAGTCCAATCAGTTAGTCCAATTCCAACTTTCTCTTCACTGATTTAATTATCATTATTATTGTTGTGTTTTCTATATCTTTTACAGTCCATGTTTGCTTCTGTGTTCTGTATTCCCTCTGATGCCTTGTTTGTTTGCCTTAGCAGAAGAAAATGATCTTATTGATGTATGGAGCGAAAGAAATGAGAAAAAAAAAAGAGAATACTCAAGACAGCAGTGCAAAACTTTTGTGCCAAACTAGAATAGATTTTATTTTAATTAAAAGAGCTTTGGAAAAAATATGTTGAGAAAGTGTATTATGAAGGAGTACAACTCTGAGTGATTATAAAATTTTGTTTGTACAGATGGATTTTAGTGAAATTTGAGATAGGCCAGGGGGTATGGGTTTTTAAATTCAGAATTTTAAGGAAAACGTGATTATAGGATGGGTGTAGAAAGAAACGACTACTAATACAAAATGAGAAAATAGAATGTATAAAGAAGACATAAGAATTGTTGTGGGATAATATAAAGTATGACATATAAAGAACATATTCAATAGAGTGTAGTAATTTAATACAGAGGGTTGAAAGGAATGGAAGGAGAAGAAAAGTGAGAAAGGATTTAAAGGAGGAATTAAGTAAAGAAAGAACGCGGTAATTTGCAAAGAAAATAATACTGGCGGAAAAATTTAAGTTCCCTGAAATAGAAGAATAAAAGTGCAGAGGTGCTATCATAAGAAGTAAAGCAAGGTATTCAGTGGAAGGGGAAAAATGTACCAAGTTCTTTTTCAATTTAGAAAAAAGTAGGGAAAGCAGACATAATAAAAGAAATAATAGGGAAAGATGGGAGAAGAGTCAAGGAAACAAAAGAAATACTTAAAGAAATAAAGGACTATTATGAAGACTTGTTTAATGGAAAAGGAATAAATAAAACAAAGAAAGAGTTTTTTATTAGAACATATCACATTAAAATTGGAAGAAACATGATAGAAGCAGGGGGGAAAAAAGAAATACAACAGGAAGAAACTGAAACAATGCTAATATTGCAATTAAAAAGGAGGGAGAAGTCCAGAAGTAGATGGTTTAATGAATGTGTTTTATGAGGCTTTTAAAGCATAAGTTAATACCAAATTTTAAAAGAAATATATGATGACATTTTTAGGAAAGAAGAAGTGACTCAAGTTATGAGGATGGGTTTAGTGAAAAGTATATTTACAAAAGAGAGGAGGGACAAAGCAGCTTTAAATAATTTTAGACCCATCACAGTGTTAAACAGTGATTTTAAAATTTTAGCTAAAATCTTAGCAAACAGATTGAAGGATTTTTTACCAAAAATAATTGAAACAAACCAAGCATATGCTGTTAAAGGAACAGATATAACTGATACAATTAATAATGTGAGAGACATGATAAGTTACATGGAAGCTGAAAAGAAAAGTGGTTATGTTATTAGTCTGGATTTAGAAAAAGCTTTTGATAGAGTGGAACATGAGTTTTTATTTGATATTCTAAAGAAAATTGGTTTTGGAGAGAATTTTATTAAGTGGATTAAAGTTTAATATAAAGAGCAATCAGTAAGATAAAGTGTAAATGGGAGTTATTAACAAATGCTTTTAAAATTACAGGATCAATTTGACAAGGTTGCCCATTGTCACCTCAACTTTTTTTAACGTCCCCCCCTTTTTTTTTGGTAGCAGAAGCCCATAGGGATTGCTATCCAAAGAAATATAGATATTAAAGACGAATTAAAATGGGTACAGTAACATAGAAGTGCAAAAAAATCTTTTAATATGCTGACAATACAACCTTAATAGTGAAATGATGTGGATAGTATAATTAAAGCAATAAGACTGCAAACATTTTTCTGGGAGCAAAGCAGAATGTGAAGAGCGTTCACATTAAAATTTTAGGAATAATCGTTTGGCTTTTGCAAAGATGAGCAAGAAAAGTTTAAGAATAGGGAAGTATGATCGAATGGTAGGAATAAGATGTGGGAGAGATTTTGGGAGGAATTGAAAGGAGATTAACTTTGAGGGGCTGGCAGAGCAAAGGAATTTAAATCTAAAAGGAGCCGGTAAAGGTCTTAATGCAAACACTTCACTTTTATCCAAAATGGGTATGCATTATCAGTAATGCCCATACAAATATGTGGGTGGTTTTTTGCGGTGAAAAGAGACTAACAAAAATGTCCAGTTTTAAACTTTTTATGGGATTGTCAAAGCCTTCTCGAGAATAGCCTATGATATGCTAATCGTGGACCAATCGAAGGAGGGAGGGTGGTGGACTGATGGATGTGGAGCAAAGGAAAAAAGCGAATGAGAATTAAAATAAATAAGAAAATATTTAAATGAAGAAAATAATTCGGTGACTGGAAAATAATAATGAAATATTTTTTAAATAAATGTGGAGGGCGATGGGGCTGGAAGATGATATTTGTGGATGAAACTCTGAAGAAAAGAAGTATAAAGGGGATACCAGATTTCTTTATAAAGAAGTTTTTAGAGGCATGGATTGATTTTTTACCTCTCTTACATTCTCTAACCCACAAGGAAGAGAAGTGCTTTTAAATCAACCATTGTTTTTAAATAGACATATTTTTATTTAAAAACAAAGAGTTTTTTTTTTGTTATAAACAGTGGTTTGAGGTATAGCGATTTTAAAAAGTTAAGGATGTTTTTTATATGAAGTAACAAAGAAGGCTTTTTGCCAGTACAAGTAGTAGTGGATGCTATGGTTGAGCCGAAAAGAACCCAGAAGATTTTGAGATGACTATTTGTAAAAAATACAGTATGAAGAGGATTTTAAGTAAACAAGCAATACCAAAAGAATGGGGTTTGAAAAGAATAGAGAGGAGGTAAAGGCAGAAAAGGAAGATAACAAAATGGAGGTTTTAGAGTTAAAAAAAAGAGAGGGGAAAAACGGTAGCATGTTGATTTTAAATTATGTGCTGTGAAAGTGTTTTATATTTGTTTTAGAGATTCTGTTTTTAGAAAATCATTAGCAAACCAATTCATGGCACAAGATATTTCCCTGAAATGCGATGAAGAAGAATATATGGAGTAAGATACTCATTGAAAGCTTTATCTAGAGCACCAGAGTGGAATGTTTGGACTATTATATAAGACAAAAACATGATTTTTTTCAGAAATGAAGTTGTATAAAATTGAAATGGCACAGATTACATTATGTAAAGTGTGTGAGGAAAAGAATGAAGGAATTTTACATACTTGTTTTTTTGGATATTGTACATGAACTGGGAAGAATTGATGGGAATTTTAAAGAAAATTGTGCCGATGTTAATGGAAATGTTGCGAGGGAATTCCCAGGAAGAACAAATTAATTGGAATGAAATAATAATGTTTGTTGTATCAATGTTTACATGTAAAAATAAGAAAGTAATACATGTATTACTATTGGCATTGGCAAAGTACTTCAATATGGAATAGAAGAGAAACATTGTGAAACAGAAGTCTAAAGTAAATCTATGGATGCTATTCAAAAGAAAATTGGATGAGTATTTACAACATACCGTGCAGTTACTTGGAAATGGAGGATAAGGTGAATGGTTTTGATAGTCTTATGACATCAGAAGTACGACATATCTTGAGTACGGTGAAGGTAAAGCTACCAATGTAAAATACTGTTTTGAGAAATAGAAAATGAGTAGAAAATGTTACAGGTTTAAATGCTGGTTTGTTAAAGGTGTTTACAAACCTGGAATACCAGGTGCTGTAAGCTTTAGTTTTTTCGTCGATACTGATCTAATACACTGTATATTTTCGTGTGGTGCACAGTAACCAGGTGAAGACCTGTAGACTGTGCATGAGCCCCGGACCACATGGACTGCCCAGAATTTAGGTGTTACAAGTGCGAGGAAAGGGGGACACTTCTCACAAGGGACTGCAGAGCGTGAAGTGCCTGGACTGCAGGAGAGTTTTGGACATGTGCGGGTGCTGGATGGGAATTACAACCAGAATCAAGAGGGGCAGGTGAGACGGCAGGTGTATGAAACGAGATAATGACAAGGAGATGGAGGGAAGAGGAGGAAGGAACGCCAGGACAGTGGGAATGAAGAGAACAGTAATGGACAAGGAGAGGACAACAACGAACAAAGGATACAGACACAAATGGAAGGAGAAAAACTGACACAAGTGCAAAAGCTGGAAGTACACTGGCCAGTAGATTGGAAAAAAATGGAAAAGGACAATCAAGAGGACAAAGGGAATATTGCAGACAAAGAGAGTGAGGAAAGTGATGAGGACGTTGACACTGAAGTGAAAGGCCTCAAAAGAAGAAGATTGGCCAAGGTAAGACCAAACCTTGATTAAGCAAGGAAAAGAGTGATACTAGCGAACACTCTAGTAAAAATGACAATAGATTTTAAAGTGTTGAAAGACTGAGAAAAAGGGTTTTATGCATGTTTTATTATACTTTGTGGTTTTTTAAGTGTTGTTTGTTTTTAATGCGAGGGAACTGTTGAATGAAATGAAATTTGAAAAACTTAAAGAACTGTGTAAAAATGAGGATGCTAATTTTATTGCAAGAAACAAACTGGAGAAGGGATGTAATGTATGTTTTTTAAGAAGAGATGGGATGGAGAAATATATTTTTAATAATGGAGAAGGAAAAAATGGAAAGAGGGGGTTAAGCTAAATTAATAAGAAAAAGCAAGGAAATAGAAGGGAAACTTATCTATGTTGATAAAAAATGGAAATGGAAAGGGGTGAGAATTAAATATGGAAATAGAAGAATTTAATTTAATCAACCTTCATGCTACCAAATGAAGAAAAAAAGAAAAAAGACTGTTTTTTAATGTTTTAAGAGACTTGATAGAAGGATGGGGGAAAATAATAATGTCAGGTGATTTTAATATGGTTTTAGTAGTAAGAGAGAGATATGGCAGACGGAATGGTTTTTTTAAGTCAAGATACAGGGAGAAAAAGAATTAAGGGGGTTTGATGGAGGGGAAAAATATAATAGATGTATGGAGAGAGAGGCATGAAAAAGAAAATAGAGATTTTTATAGAGAAAACAGCTAGTCGGTAATTTTTTATGTCAAACAAGAATAAAGATCACTTTTTTATGTACAAGAAACCTAAACTATTTATAGAGGATGTATCTTAGCATAAAGAAACTTCTTTGAGTGATCATAAAATGGTTTTTAATGAGGATGAATTTTAAAGATGAAAATTAAAAGGGACCAGCTGTCCTGATTTTTAAACAGAGCTTTTTAAAAATCTAAAGTTACAAACAAGGGATTGAAAAGATAATAGAAGAAGAAAAATAAAATGGAATGTATTGGGAAGACAAGAGATTGTGGTGGGAGAACGTAATATATATATATATATATATATATATATATATATATATATATATATATATATATATATATATATATATATATATATAAATCTATTAAGTATATTAGGTTGATCCCGCAGAAAGTGAAAAAGGGCTAAAGAAAAATGTTATAGGAATGGAGGAGAAATGGAAGAAATTTGAGGGAAAGTAAATGTAATGGAGCAATGTTAAGAAGTAGAGCAAAATATACAGTAGAAGGAGAAAAAATATTTTTATTATTGAAATAAATAGAGGAAAGGAGTTAAATAAGATTTTACCAGTATGCTGACGACACTACAATAATAGTGGAATATTTGCAGAGTGTTAAAAATGTAATGGATAAAATAAATTGGTATTGTCAAGGGTCAGGAGCAAAGATAAATTAAGAGAAAAACTGGATACATGAGATTTGGGATGGTACCAGTTTTAGCGGGGAGTGTTGGAGTTTCGCAGTAGAGTGCAGGAATTTAAGATTTTAGGTGTGCTTTTAGGGAAAAATAGAAAAGAATGTACAGGATACTATTTGGGGAAATAGTGGATGAGATGGAAAAAGAAGGTTGGAGATCTTTTGGGAAACAGATTTTAGAATTTAAAAGGAAAAGATTTTAACAGTAAATGCTTTAATGTTATCATAAATGTAGTCTAATGTTTTACATGTAGCATCAATGCCAGCTGTGGCATTTGTAATTCTTTTATGACAAAGAATTAAAAAAATCCATTTTAGAGTTTTTATGGGGGAAAAAAAACCCACAAATTGCTTTACAACACTTTGATTGGGCGGTAGAGGAGGAGGGATGGGACTAGTAGATCTGGAACAAAAAAAATGAAGAGTATGGGGTAAAGTGGTTAAGAAATATTTAGATGATGAAAAAATAAAGTTAGAAGATTGGAAGGGAACTATAGAGTTTTATTTGAATAAGTGTGTGGAAATTTATAAATTGGAGACAATATTTTATGGATGAAATTGAAGAATTGGATGATACAAGGAATACGAATTTTTGTACAAGGAAGTTTTAAAAGTGCTTAAGCAAAGGTGGATTTTAAACCTGTTGGAAGGGGGGAATAATTTTAAATCAACCTTTGTTTTAAACAAGAAGATCAGGACACAAGGAAAAGAACTCTATGTTTTAAGAAGAGGGGAGACGTGAGCATTTTAAAGTAAGGATATTGATAAGAACTCAAAGAGGTTTTTTACCCGTAAAGTAATCATAGATAATGGAAGAGCAAAAGAGGCGTACACTGTGGAGTTTTAAGAAAAAGACGAATTAGGGAGAGGTTAAAAGTAAAATTCCAGAGGATTGGTGAAATGATTCAAGATGGTGGGAGCGGGGAGAATAAAATGGAAGTGTTTGTAAAATTGAACGACAAGGAGGTGTGTTTTGAAAAGCATGTAGTGTGAACACGTTTAATCAGTATGTGTAATTAAGTCTGTTTTTAAAAAAGCCAAAAGCCCATGATTCTTGTTAAGACATTTTGATGAAATTCAAGAGAAGGATGTATGGAAAAAAATATAGATGGGCTTTTTTTAAGATACTGACCTGGACGTGTTGGGGTATTTTTTAAGACACGATGTTGTTATGTACTGAAATTAGATTAAGGTTAAAGGGGAAAAGGGGATATTGCACCTGTTTTTATTTTGTGAAAAACTGAAAGAATTGTTTGACAAAAACAAAAAGAACTGGTGAAAGATTTAAGAGGGAGATGAAAGATGTTTTAACTGGGATCCTTTATTTTGGTATGAATGAAAAATATTAAAATAAAAAGGTGATTAATTTAGTGATGGTTGTAGTGAAAACATGCCAAATGGAAAAGGAGGAATGTAGCAAAAAATAAAAATGAGGAGCAGATGTATGGGGGATGATTTAGAAGGACTGTTGGGAAAACTATGGAAAACCTTGTTAAATCACTTTTGAAATGGAAGAATGAACTGGATACTAGTTTCATAAGATGTTTCCTTACTGATGTGTCTGTACACTTTTAAAAAATGCAAAATAACGTTGCCTAAGAAAGAGGACCTTTAATTTAAAAACAACAGATAAAAATAATATTAAATAATAATACATTTTAACAAAGCCTGCCCGATCTCATCTGATCTCGGAAGCCTAAGTAGGGTTGGGCTTGGTTAGGACTTGGACTGGGAGACCGCCGGGCATGGGCCTTGACCCCTCCAAGTCCCCTATCCTGGGTCCTGATCACTGCTGGAAAAGAAGATCAGTAAATACAAAATCAGCAGGAGAGAGGGGAGGGGCCCACTGGGAAAAGAGAGACCCGATGTTTTCACACTTCCGGACATCAATACTAAGTCTTTTTATCCCTCTGAAATGGTTTACTGTTTCTTTTTTATGTTTTTGTGAGTAAGACCATGAAGACTAGAATCTCTGACTTGAAATGCTTTATAGAATATAATATGATGTCCTGTCACGTAATGTAACAAACACAATTCTGCGATTAAAACAATAAAAAACAAGTAATTTAACAAATTTGTGTTTTTGCACATGTCTGTTGAAGTATGGAATGGATGCACTTTACAAATAAACTTGAGACTTTTAGTTACAATGTTTGCAAGATCCCTGAAAAAATTTTAGAAACTATATTAGGCTACTTTGACAAGAGTAATTTGCTCATATCTTGAGATTTATTCTCACTCTATAGGCCCCTATTCGCCCTGCGGGAGCATGTAAAATGTACAAATAAAGGGCCTTTATGGAATTTTGAAAAACTACCTTAACCTTACTGGTAAGTAATTCAAAGCCTCTTATATATACTCCATACAGTTTCAAATGTTGACAGTCTTTACTGAGGTGGACAAATGGTGAAAACAGCGCAGTGAGAGGAAGCCTATTCATTTTTTAATTATTTTTGCAACAATATATATCTACATATCAGAAATAAATAAACAAAAACAACAAGTATAATACCACAGGTAAACCAGGTAAAAACAGAATAGTATTAACATTAAATTATTAGTATTTAGCAAAGTAGAATTAAAGTAAAATATAGCAAATAGGTGCTAATAAGTTATGTACCACACTGAGCAATATAACATATACATACAATCTATACAAGGGGCTGAGGTACTGCAGGTGCAAAAGTATGCAATGTTTAAGCAGATATTTCCATTCACTAAAAACACATTTTTTTTTCTATGAGAAAATAGGTATGTGTTTTATAGATGGTGTATATTGAATCGGTGAATGGTATAAAGAGGCACAGATCATAGTAGCAAATATGACTCTATTATATTTTAGCCTTATAATGAGAATATAACTAACATGACAATTGAACTTGTACCTTGTAACCCACAAAGTTGTAAATAATGTTGAGGACATGTCAAATCTCTGTTGCACAGGTAATTCTGACTAACCCACCACAATGTCCTAAACCAGGACCAAATAGGGGGAAATCTAACCTAAGTCTAATCCAGGTCTGAACCAAGTCCAAACATACCCCAGAACATCATGCAATTGTGATTTGGGGGATGTAGTTTGCAGATGTAGTTGCTCAGTTTTTTTTCTTTTTTTAGTTCCTCATCTACTACACTTTTTGAAGTAGTTCATCAAACTGTGAAACCCACAACACATTCAAAACCTTAAGTGGTGGACTCTAGTTGCTGGGCAATAGGTAAATATTTTTTGGCTACTTCAGGCAGCCTTGTCTTTGGAGGGTGTGTACCTCTTACGCTGCCCACCACACTGGGCGTACTTGGCAGGGCCCCACAAGGCTTTCATGGATTTATGAGGGCTTGATTGGTCTGGATGTCAGCGCAGGAGGCGGTGTGAAAGGTATGAACCCTTGACTGCTGGATGCCCACAGAGCATCATGGATGGTCCCTGTGGCTGTGCAGGAACCACTACCATGACAGGTGCTGCTGACGCTCTGGGTGGGATGTACGTGGTCACAGGGGTTTTAGGTTGAATGGGCTGGTTCACAAGCATTTCCACATCTAGCCTGCAAAAATAAATCATACATGCGATGATGAGTATAATTCATGAGAAATAATGTGTATGACTATCAATTCACATGGTTTGTTGTGTTTAAGTTTAAACCATTCAGCTGATAAATTCAGATATGTTCACATATTGTAATAAAGTAGTAAAGTCACATACTTGTGAAATGAAGAACCTGAACAACTTACTTCTTACCATGCCTTTTACCAGCTACATGACGTAGGCTCTGGTACTGAACCTGAGGTCGATCTGGAGCTGGAAGGGATTTTGGCAGAGTAGGAGCTGCTGGCATTGGTTCTTCTGACAGCACTCTTTGGTGGGGTTTCACCTTTGGCATTACTGTTGCCCTGTAGTTAGCCTTCTTCTCTTCCCCTGCCATGAATGTAGAGATGGACTTGGCATTCAGATTGGGCAGAGGAATGTAGAGACCGTTGAGGATGGGATCGTCTCTGACTCGGTCTACAATCCTTTTATACTGGCTCTTGATTGCATTGGTGATTTTAGTGGGGGAGGTGAGACGACTGGCTGGTGGCCGGTTTTTCAGCATCTTAATAATGAGGTACAACAGACGACTATCCTCAGTCACCTGGGCTGCCTGAGGGTACCTCATCCAGGAAAACTTGTCTTCTGTGCATGCTCTGGTCTCAGGTGTGTCAGCTCCCAAGCATCTGCCAAACAGGGTGTAACCCCACCTCGAGACTCATACCTTTTTACAAATTGGCTGCAGAAAACTGTCATGCTCATGCCAGAGCACCAACTGCAGTGCCAATCTTCAGCCTTAGGTCAGCTGGCACTAGGTGACGGTCACTGTTGTCTGCCAGTTCTAAAATGAGCAGGCCAAGGCTTCCACTTCCTCAAGCCCAGGAAGATGCAGATGGCTGCTGGGTCATCAGCACATCCTGCAGAGCAGGACTGGGCCTCCTCCTCCACCTGTTCTGATTGAGTGAGGGATGACATGTTTGTCACTGACAGTGTCCATAGGATCCTCCTCCTGACTCTGCACCCATGTCCACACCCTCATCTGCCAGCTTGTCCTCACTTTGTTCAGCCGTCTCCTCTTCTTCACGGGACTGCTCTTCCTCAACTGCAAATATGTCCTAATCACAGTGTGTCTAGGCAGTTACAACAACTAACAGTAGACTAATTAATACAACATGGCAATGCTGCAGTTAATTTGTTTCATATTATGTAAAATAAAAAGGAACTATATCATACATACTTGACATGGATAGAATATGCATGATATTTATAGGTATAGGTATTTGACTGCTTAGTATGTATGTATATTGTTATAATGCAAGATTGTGTACCTTGCTGGGCATAGTAATCCTTTGCAGTGAAAGCGGGTTGACTGGCACATGGCATACTCTACTCCAAGGAGCTCCTCCTCGTACTGGGTCCTTGTATACAGCAGGGCTAGGGCATTGGAGCGGCAAAGTTGGCTTGAGGACATGCTCTTTACCGAAGAGACCTCAGCCTGCTGATTCAGGTGCTGAATCTGACCGTGGGTCCATACACCACGTCTACCTGCCATGACCACCAGCAACCCGGAGCGATCCATGCGGCTGTTCCACTGCACAGCAAACGCAATCAGATACACCTGAAAGACATGACCATTCATGCATTATTGTACATCAGAAACTAATTTGATTACAAAGTGGACATTTCCCAGCAGCATGACATACAATTTGTCTTTTGTCCGCAAATAGGCTATTTTGTGTGTGTGCATCTAATACCCCAGTTGATGCTATGTGAACAGCATAGAGCTCACACACGCACAGGAAGAGATCTAATCGAGATAAAATATGGCTATGAACAATGATGTGTAATCAATTTTTTTTTTGGGGAATAATTTAAAGCTGTTTATACTTACGTATGGAATGGCATAACTCCCCATCTCTGTGAGGGAATGGCATTGTACAGGTGTGAGTGCAAGCCCTCCAAGGAGTTACTGCCTCGCCGACACCTGTACTTGTTCAGGTGGGACACCATTCAGCATCACCACCTTCACTGACACATACAGCCGTATGCCAGGGGGGTCCATATAAAACATACATTGCTTATTTATTATGGTGTCCTCTGTGTTGTTTGAGTTTGTATGATTTACAATGATTAGTTCAAAAATGTTTACCCACCTGCATACAACGAATGATGCTTGCTTGCAGTTGCCCAGTGGAGAATCCACTGCCTGTGCTTGATTTGAACAGGTGGACCCTTCCCTCAATGTCAAGGCCTGCAGGGCTCCACTGAACTCCGTAATGAATGGACTCCATTGCTCCATGAAGCCGTGTCTCCTGTAAACAATCATTCACATTTATTTTATAACAGTTCTATATTCGCTTAAAATGTGAGCAATTATTTCAATAATTGGAAGTATTTCAAAATGAAATAGAGTAGTGTGGACAACTTAGTTAATTTTAGTGAGTATGGTTTTGAGCTTCTTATACATAAAAGATTATACAAGGATTAATATTACACTTAACCTCAACTCCACGGGTGATCCATCTGACCATAGGACCTGATCTGGTGACACCGCGCTTTGAGGAAGGCTAATCATGTCCTACGTCTGAAAGACTGGCGGACAACTCCTAAGGTTGCCCTTTCCTGGACTGCCTGGATTAGAAAGCATCATACCGTCCTGGTAGTATGCCCGGACTGCCACCCTGGCAAGGGCACTCATGAACACCCCATATTGGCATGGCTCGGTTTGATGACAACAGCATCCCAGCGGTGCAGCCAGTGTCGGATGTCCAGTCTGACCACAGTGCCCTTCTGCACCCAGTCCCCAAACAGATTTCCTCCAGGAAGGACGAAAGCCACTGTCACTGAAAACAATATCAATTCAGCATGCGTTCTTTGTTTTTTATAACATTAAATGAATGACAAATTTTATCAGGGTATATGCATGTGTTCTACCTACCGACAACATTGTTATCTGCATATAGGAAAGTTGGTGCAGGAGCCCTAGCTCGTTCAAAGCGGGCCATCAGACCTTTGGCCATACGTCTGTAGCACCCCTCAGACTCAGCTGCCACCACCACTGTGGTCCAAGAACTGGCCCCACTCGTTCAGCACAACTGGTGACATACTGCATGGTGCCCCTGGCCATCACCATATATCTTCTTAAGGACCTGGAAAACACAAAGCAGAGCCGCGCTTAATTTGATAGTTTCTGTCAATAACCTGTCTGTCCAATATAATTATATGAAGCCTTCAGTGCAAGTACTTTTGTATCCATCACATTTGAACGCTGAACAGTAAGGCCAAAGTCCCTTATTCAAAAGACAATAAGCTGGATCAAGTCACTTTAAAGTGACTAAATACAGTCGTGGCCTAATGGTTAGAGAGTTCAGACTCGCAATCCAAAGGGTTGTGAGTTCGAGGGTCTCGGGCCGGCAGGAATGTGTAGGTGGGGGGAGTGCATGTACAGTGCTCTCTCCACCCTCAATACCACGACTGAGGTGCCCTTGAGCAAGGCACCAAACCCCCAAACTGCTCCCCGGGCGCCGCAGCATAAATGGCTGCCCACTGCCCTCCGGGTGCAGTGTTCACGGTGTGTGTGTGTCCACTGCTGTTATGGTGTGCACTTTGGATGGGTTTAAAAGCAGAGCACGAATTCCGAGTATGGGTCCACATACTTGGCTGTAGTCACGTCACTCACTTAAATTATAAGTCTGCTTAAACTTCATGGAAATTGATACAATACACATACCTTTTTTGTACCACCAATGCAGAGGATGTCTCCAGTCACACTGAGGATTGAGGCTCTGTACACAGGCATCTTCTCCATCTCCATGATCATGTGTGCACGCCTCAGCACATGGCACAAGGAGGGGAGTCCGGGGCAGAGGAGGGTGTAAGTACCAGCAGCTTTGACAAAGGACAGGATGCTCTTCTGAGACGATGCAGATCCAGCTGTGTGGGCTTCATACAGGAGAGTCTGGTACAGGTCACAGCGCTCCACATACCACTCATCATGTCCCTGCTGCAGCAGTCTCTGGACTTTGTTTCATGGACACACTGTTGACCCTGTCATTCAGAAGAGTAACCACACCTTGTCAATGGCACGCTTCCCACATAGTATGGCAGGAAAAAATGCTTCTGATGGACGGGGCCAAGTTCATCAGAATCTTGGGACTGTGTACCAGCCAAATGTACTGCTGAACATGATGACTGTCCTCATCTTCACTGTCTGTGTCACTATGTGTCATACTCACTGCCCGCCTCATCTTTTCACAATGTGAACACTTCAGCTTCTCCGTCAACAGGGGATGTAATGGTACTTCATCCCACACACTTGCCTGGCATAACTACCAAAGCCTTTCTTCTCAAGGTATTCACCTGGTGGTGCAGGGCAGTTGGTGCTAGGGCAGCGGATCTTGGCTTGCATCACACCAACTGGGCGCCAGAAGAAGACAGGGGTTGTGGAAAAAGGCCATCATGTTGGGCAGTCCTCCCCTTGACAGAAGTAGGAATTGGGGGTGGGTGGAACTCCATCTTCTCTTTAAAAAGCCTTCTCTCCACAATCTCTTCTTTGGCATTCTTGTACTTGACAGACCTCTCAAACAGACCATACATCTCATCACATTTCAGCCACTTGATGTTAGGAGGAGCTATACCATTGGCTTGTGTAGATGGAGGTGGATGCTCCCAGTATTTCTGCCAGCCTCCAGCAAGATGTTACCGTTTTCTGAGGCAGAGGGGTCTACAGGGGAATAAGGTCTTCCCTGAGATGTGCTGAGGCTCGGGGAAGAGTCCTGACTCACAGCCGGTGTGAGCTCTCCCCAGGTGGTCAGCTGTGTGGAGACCGCTACCTCAGACTCTTCAAGGACAGTCTCTGTAGAAAAAATCAGACAAAATGTATTGAGCACATTGCTTAAGATGTGAATTATAATGACAAACATAAGCATAATCAAAATAAACAAAGTTTGTTTTCTAATTTCCATGTTATCAGATCTTATTTTAGAGAACACAAATTATATTTGATACAAACATTTTAGTATAGAGCTGCTCACAAAAAAATATAGGCAATAGTTAAAAAAAAATATTGTAATATAATAAAAATCCAACATATCACATCTACAAATTAAACAGATTTTTTTATGTGTTATCTAAATGCCAACAAAGCATTTAGACATTAAATCTGTAACACTGAAAAAGGGCAGCTAGCTTGATAATATCCCTCACCCTGCTGAAAATTAAAGTGAAATACTAAACCTACTGTCTCATTAGCAGTGCCATAAAAATGTGTGATATTTCGGCAGTGTATTTAGTCAGATGTTTGAAATACATCAGTAAGAAAATGTTATATTAATTTTAAAATAGAGTTATGGCATGTTAAAATGTTAATTACCAGCAGCTGCCAACAATTCAGCATCACTGGCATAGTCAGGATCCTGCTGGAACTTAGAAAGGGTAGATTCAGCCTTCTTTCCTTTGTCTTTCCTTGACTCCTGTTCATGCAGAAAATAAAGAAATTGTAGAAAAACACATACAAAGTTGTACTGTACCACATAAACACAAGTACTTACACTGTTACCACTTCCACTTGTCTAAAGCACAAGCTTTTGTGCAGAGTAAACAATGATGATTTTACTATTGACTTACTATAAACTGATTTACACATGCACTACATTTTTTTTTATAAACAAAACAGTAAATATAATTTAATCTCAGTTAAAGGGTCAAAGTTACCTCCAAGCGTTTGTCAAGATGAAAGGTGACAGGCGGGAACTCTCTGGCATACTGCAGCAAGTTTAGGAGATCGTTCTTCTCACCCTTCTGGCAATATTCAGACAGCAGCCATATGACCCAGCCCACATCATTTTCAAGCAGCCACCTGAAAGAGTGTCCTGCATATTTGCCGAATGTGACAACTAGCTGGCCTTTCCACATTTCCCGTCCAGCTTTCTTTGCAGCAGCCTCCGCCTTTTCAGAATCCAGACAGCTGGGGTCTACCTCTTTGCTGGGGGCCATTGCCACACTCTTAGCTGCATCCGTACACTGCAGCTTGGCCTCTCCCTGCCTGTACAGACAGATGCATGGGTACAGGTGCTGTTTTTGGTGGCTGCTCAGCTGCTGTTTCAGTGAGAAGCTTTTCCCACACACTTCACACACATGTTCCTTTGGACCATGAAGCTGCATGTGCCGAGTCAGGTTGGACTTCACAGAGAAACTACTGCCACATACACTGCACTTGTGTCCCGCCAAATCCATGCTTTTTATCTGTTGTAATAAAACCAAAACAGATTCAGATTAGTTTCTTCTTTTCAAACTGTACAGGGGACTAAACACTGGAAGACCAGAAGATGCAAAACATGTACACAAGTAACAGTACTGCTATTACTATTACTTAAAGTAGAAGTAAAAAGGTATTTTGTAAAATAATAATAATTAAAAAAAAAATACTACACAAGTACTGAGTTATCTTTATGGTTGTTATCTGATTTACCTTTTAATGTGATATTTCATATGATTAGCTGAAAGTTCAAAAGGTAATGGTTTTATAATTTTAGACTATATTTTTGCTTGCCTTGTGTTTTCAGTGCTTTAACATGTTATTGAATGTCAATGGCTTATCAGTTACAATGAGACAAAATAGTTTAGATTAGTGAAGATAGCCGGACAAAACAGGCCTAAACTATTTAAATGTACAGTATGTAGTCAGTCAATTCCAACAGGACAAACTGGCAAGTGACAGTAGTGTTACTAGCCATAAGTAAAATCTACCTGTATCTGGATAAGAGGTTAGTCTTAATGTCCAGCCCTGATTGTGCTTGGGTATTTCCAAAGTATTTACTTTTTAGTAAAACATTACAAAGACTATCAAGAATTACTGCAGTTTACGATTCATGTTATTAACGTTAGTTAGATGGGCGATTATATTTTCCCTTAATGGTTTTAAAACTTTAACAGTTAATAAGTTTGTAATTACTGAACGTAAATCCATGCAGAAAAAAACTGTTAGAAAGCATTTATATGAATATACTGGAGAACGTATTGGACTTACCTATTTTTTGCTGTCACCGATCTCAGTCCACTGATGATATTGTTTACGCTCGTCACTCACATGATGCACTTGACCCGTTCAGTCAATCTAAGCAATGCCACCATCTGATTGGTGGTTGAGGAAGCCGCCTGCTCAACAGAGCTCAGTGATTGGTAGATTGAGCTGCTCAACTTGCTCAATGATTGGTCAGTATAGGGACTTTGAGGAGAGCGCGCCTGGGCATACCAGGTGCTGTAAGCTTTAGTTTTTTTGACAATACTGATCTAATACACTGCGAATTAGGGTGGCTGATCTTTAGATAGCCTACTCTTTGCAGCAGCCCTCACTAACAGCCATACCACCCTGAGGGCGCCCGATCTCGTCTGACATAATAGATACAATGGAAGAGGCAAAAGAGGATTTTAATAAAAAAGAACTAAGAAATAAGTATGAGGTAATTAAAGAAGCAATACCCAAAGAGTGGATAAAACGAATAGAAAACATGGAAGAAGAGAAGCAAGAGAAAGAAGTGTTTGTAAATTTGGGAGAAAAATTGTATGCTTTTAAAGAATGTACGGTGAAAATGTTTTATTGTTTCTTTAGAGAGGGAGTTTTTAAGAAACCTGTTGTTAATGTGTACTGGGTACAGAAATTTAAACATCTAAAATAAGTTGATATATGGAACAACATGAAAGGAATAATGATAGATGCAAGGCTGGAGAGCTTGGAGTTTTTTATTAGGCACAAAGCAATTTTTACTGACATTATATTGACAAAAATCGGAATGGAACTAATTGAAACATGTAAAGTGTGCAACGTAGAAGATGAAAGTTTTTTGCACTTGTTTTTAAATTGCAGAGAATTGGAAGATTTTAATGAAATGTGTAGGAGACTGATTGAAATGCTAAGAGGGGAACAAAAACAGGAAAACATAGAATGGGACAGAGTGGTTTTGTTGGGAATAGAAGAAAAGTGTAAAAACAAAAGGATGATTAATTTGATTGTGATGCTAATGAAAAGTGCAATATGGGAAAGAAAAGCAGAGGCAAAAAAACAAGGAAATGTAATGGATGTATGGAATGTTTTCAAAAAGAAGTTTGAGAAATATGTGGAATATTTACATTGTTATTTTAAGCAAGAAAACAAAATGCATGACTTTTACAAAGTTTTTAACTCAGATGTGTACAACATTTGTAATGAGTTCAATTAAGGAATGCCAGAACGAAAATGATTGAAAGTTTATTTTCCATATTTTTTTCACTTAATGTCTTAATATGGGAAAAACAAATGTATAGAGAGAGACTTGTTTCATTGGATGTACTTGTTTCAAGGAAATTATAAACAGTATTTTTTTCTATGTTTTTCTATGATAAAAAAAAAAAAAAAGGGCGCCCGATCTCGTCTGATCTCGGGAAGCTAAGCAGGGTCAGGCCTGGTTAGTACTTGGATAGGAGACCACCTGGGAATACCAGGTGCTGTAAGCTTTAGTTTTTTTCTTCACAACTGATCTAATACACTGCGAATTAGGGTGGCTGATCTTTAAATAGCCCACACTTTGCAGAAGCCTTCACTTACAGCCATACCACCCTGAGGGTGCTAAAGAGCTACAGAAAGTGAGTTGGCAGTAGAAGGAAGAGAGAGGCTCTTCCATTTTGTAGTTTAGTTTTATTTTATTCTATTTGTTTAGATTTTTTTTTTGAGTTTGTATTAGTTTTTCTATTTTTTTCTTTTACTTTTTTCTTTTTTCATATAACAAAAAGACGGATTTAATGGACAAAGGACACAGACTGGCAAAGGGACATGAGATGGGGAACAGAGAATCAGGATATGTTGCAGACATGATGGAAAGGAATATAAATGAAGGGAATGGTGAAAGCAGAAATGAAACATGGGCAAAGGTGGTTTCAAGGAGAAAACAAGATGGAAAAACAAATGGACAAGACAGGAAAGGAGATCTACAAACAACTGAAGGTACTGGAACTCATAAAGAAGTTGGAGAAAAAAGAAATGATTTATCTCAACGACAACAAATGATAAAGAAGTTAGAAGAAGATATTAAAGAATATAAAGTATAAAGAAGATATTAAGCTCTTTTCTCCCTTTATCTGATTTATACACCATTCCTTCTGCCATGTAAATATTAGTAAAAAGTGTATTAAAATCACCCATTATAAATACATTTTCCTCCTTTGAGATCAAAGTTCTTAAATTGTTGAAAAAATATTTTTTCTTTTTTTCCTCCCCTGGTGCATCTATATTATATAATATCGTCTTTCGTTCCCCACAGTTCATTTCCACCGCTAAACTTATACCCGCTATCATATATGACTTTTAACTTGTCCACACCCCCATCTCTTTTAGTTAAAATGGCTAGCCCACTTCCTCTTCCACTGTCATCCCCATTGTTATAAAAAACATCTCCATTCCACCTGCTTTTAAAATCCTCAATTTTTTCCAGTTTGTTTCTTGTAGTAAAATAACATTTGCTTCTTTACATAGCTCCTTCATCTTTTCAAATTTTTCCACATTCAATAATCCTCTTGCATTCCATGATATAATATTCAAAACCATAAAAATACATAAATAATAAAAAAAAACATAATTTTCCCCATTTTCAGTCTTCTTTTTCTTCTAGGTTTCTTATCGCATCAAATCTGTTTACACTTTTCCAAATAACCCTTATTTTTTTACATGCTTCTAAATTTGATGTTACCTTAAATGATCTTCTTCTCCCCATTTGTCCCAAGTTTTTGTCTCCCCTTTTATCTTCCGGTCCATGTCCATTGCTCTTCTCCATGTTTTGGCTTTTTTCTCCTCCATTATGCTCGTCCATTGCGTTTGTTTTTACTTCAATTGGTGTCCATATTCCTTGCTCCATACTTTCCTCCTCATCTGTTCTTTCTCCCTCGTTGCTCTCAGCTTGTACATTTCCATTCTCCCTCTCCTCTTCTACTGTTAATTCCTGCTGCTCCTCCGTTGCTTGCATTTCTTTCCTTTCCGTGGCCTCCTCTTGTACCTTTCCGCTCTCCTCTTGTTCCTCCTCTTCTTCTTCTTCCCATTCTCTGCTATTCATCCAGCATTCACATTTGTTTAAAGTTTTAAAACAGTCAGGGCACTTGACTGCTTTACAACCCCTTGCAAAGTGGCCTTGTTCCTCACATTTATAACACGCAAACTCTGGACAATACTTGAGGATATGCTTTGGACTCATGCACAATCGGCAGGTCTTCACCTGCTGACTGTGGATAATCCTAAAATACTGTGTTCCCTCTACTCCGTTTACAAGTTCATCACAAATGTCTTCTTTGTCCAAAGTTACCTCATATACTCCCACCTTCTCCGATATGGCTTTAATGATATCTTCCACTCCTCCATTTTGCAACTCTGTTATATCAATTGTTATGGTGGTCTCCTTTGCATATATTCTTTTTTTCTCCTTCATATTTTTTCCATTCTCTTCTTGTAATCCTTTCTCCGGTCCTTGATCATGTTGTCTGCCTGTTTCTCTTGCCGTTTCCAAGTCCGTTTCTTTATGTCTGTCCATTTTACTCATTTCCATTTTCTCCACCCGTGCAAAAACAAACAAATATAAACCTTTTCTCAGACAGCTCAAGGCTGCTGATTAGTCATAAAACTAAACAAAAATAACTATTATTTTTCCACTAAACATAAAAAAAAAAATAAAAAAAAGTTTTGGTGAGCCTCCCTCACCCACTGCAGCCAAATACTTCCTGTTTACCAGTGCCTCACTAGCGCCCTCAGGGTGGTATGGCCGTAAGCAAGGGTTGCTGCAAAGAGTGGGCTATTTAAGGATCAGCCACCCTAATTCGCAGGGTATTAGATCAGTATTGACGAAAAACTAAAGCTTACAGCACCTGGCATTCCCAGGCGGTCTCCCATCCAAGTACTAACCAGGCCCGAGCCACATAATACATATTTTAGGTTTTAGACATTTAAATACACATAAATACTAGTAAAACAATACATTTAGAGTTTGAAAAATACACGCATATGTCTATGGAAGCAACAATATCAATCCATTCAAATTTAATTTGCAGAGGTGCTTTATTCATTTCAGGTACACATAGAGTAAGTAACTATAAAGTTCACTCTATTCATCACCCAGTTCACCCGCCACTTATTACTTGTATTTCGGGAGAGATTGATGAATTCACGTGTTGTAAATCTGACTGACAGGACTCTCTGAAATGCAGCGCGAACAAACATGGTGGCGCCCATCTCACATTACAGATCACTATCAAGATCATTTAGAAAGGTTTTTAAATGACAAAACACTCATTTACACATATTTATGAATCGGAATATCAGATTGTTCATGACATGGTATGCAAGTTTGTGAATTATAAAAAAAAAAAAATGGAAAAACTAATTAAAAGCGATCCATCTGTCATACAGTGTTATTGTAGACGCGGTGTGTCACGTGACAAACCTGACGCGTCGTCATTGAAACAGTAAGGGGAACGTTCTAAAATAATGGTCGCCTTAAAAAAACTCACCGCTAGAATATTTTAAACTCACCACTGAAAAGGTTAAAGATCAGCCACCCAAATTGGCAGTGTATTAGATCAGTTGTGAAGAAAAAACTAAAGCTTACAGCACCTGGCATTCCCAAGCGTTCTCCCATCCAAGTACTAACCAGGCCCGACCCTGCTAAGATTCTGAGATCAGGCGCGCTCAGGGTGGTATGGCGGTTAACGAGGGCTGCTGCAAAGTGTGGGCTATTTAAAGATAAGCCACCCTAATTTGCAGTGTATTAGATCAGTATTGACGAAAAAGATTACAGCACCTGGTATTCCCAGGCGGTCTCCCATCCAAGTACTAACCAGGCCCGACCCTGCTTAGCTTCCGAGATCAGACGAGATCAGGCGCGCTCAGGGTGGTATGGCTGTAAGCAAGGGCTGCTGCAAAGTGTTGGCTATTTAAAGATCAGCCACACTAATTTGCAGTGTATTAGATCAGTTGTGAAGAAAAAACTAAAGCTTACAGCACCTGGTATTCCCAGGCGGTCTCCCATTCAAGTTCTAACCAGGCCCGACCCTGCTTAGCTTTCGAGATCAGACGAGATCGGGCGCGCTTTTTTTTCTTTTTCTTTTTTCTTATCAAAAAGAACAAGAATAATATTTACATAAAAGAAATTATTCAGTTTAACATCCTTACATCTTCAAACGTATATCACATTTCAACCAAGCATCTAGCACTTAGGCTTTAGAATCAATCCACATATGCATCATTCAAAATACACATAAAACAAAACAAAGATAACCCACAGAACCAGGACAAAACAATGAAATTTACCCAACTCATCATAAATCAATTTTTTTTTTCCTTTTTAAAATTTTATAGATAAGCCGTTTTTCCCTTCTATACTAATCCCTCCCTTCCACAAATGCTCTTTCAAATTCCTCCTTAGGCAAATATTTCCATATCAAATACACATTTTTCTTAAAGATCATTTTGAACATTGTCATTACATCCACTTTTTTCCCATCATAATATGCCATGTTCCTCCTTACCCATACTGCATATCCTCTTACTTAATACCATGTTCCATAAATTCAATTTACTATAGTTTTTATTCATATTTATCCCAAACAAGAACAGCTTTCTCCATTCCTCCCCTGTCACATCTTTCCCCGTTCCTTTTTTCACTAGCACTTTTGCAGCATGAAATGCCTCTGGCTTTTTGCATTCAAAAAAAATGTGCATCAATGTTTCTGGCTCTGTCTCACATACATCGCATTCTCGATTTACATTTCTGTTCATTTGATGGATCACCACCTTTGTATATATTCTGTTATGCCTTCTGTTAATCCAGGTTTTCACAGTTTCCATTGTATTTGACATTTAAGTTCCTCCAAATCATCTTTACATTTATTCCAGGGAATATTCTTGGCCAAACCGCCTCAGATGCAGGCGTTTTGATTTCCTTTTTCACCATCATCTTGTAAATTGTTTTCACATTTAACTGATGCAAAAAAAAAAAAAAAATTTTCATTTTTTATCCAAAACATACATTTCAGGAAACCCCCAATCTTCTTCTTTCATAGTCTCTCTCTCAATCCTTTGTGCCCACCCTTCTGGTAGGCTTGTTTTAATGTTTTCACATGCACAATTCACTTTAGATTTTTTTAATTTCATCATCCCATCCCACCACACAATCATATATAGCCCTATTTGGCAAAAAACCTTTAACATACTCATATACCATAAAATATTTTCTCTCTCCTCTTTATTTTTGGATTCAGAAATAATGGCTGGTTAAGCGCTTGATTTATATTATCACATTCATAGTTAACATCAACTAAAAACTCAGCCCAAGCACTAAACACTTCTCGGTAAAACACTGGCATTTTTTCAGTCATAGGTTTTTTAAAAGCCATAAACAATCCTTCCTTACCACATCCTCCCCCTTCATTTAGATACGTTTTCATATATCCCTTCCACCCATACTCTGCTTTGTCACATAAATACTTTTTATTGTTTTAACTCTTATTGCCTTCCTCTTAACCTCTAAGTCTATCAACCTCAGACCTCCCTCCTTATAATCTGCTATCAATGTTTTTGTTGAAATTTTGATTCCTTTACCTTCCCACACAAAAGATAATTTCATTCAATACCCAGTCTGGTATACTAATTGCTCCCATCACATAGTTGCATTTAGTAAGTATTAATGAATTAGCCACAACTACCTTTCCTCTTAATCTTAATTCTCTTTGCCTCCAGATTTTTTTTGTTTAAAACTCCAGTCCATGTGGCATCTCTAGCCTCCTTCACATTTACTCCTATACTCACTCCTAATATCTTTAAATGATCTTTCACTATTTTAAAGGGAACATCTAACCCTTCTATCTCCACTCCTCCTACACTCATTATTTCTGACTTGTCAGCATTTATCTTTGCACCTGAAGCTTTTCCGTATATTTTCATCTGCATTTTTATTCTCTTGACACTCTCTATATCCTTGATAGTAAAAGTTGTGTCATCTGCGTACTGGTGGATTACACTTACTCCCCCATACGGAATTGGAATAGCTCTTATTTCTTTATAATTTTTTTTTATCAGAGATGCTAGCGGTTCTGCTGTTATTGAATATAACAATGCAGATAGTGGGCACCCTTGTCTGACTGACCTTTCTAATGGAAAGGAGTCAGTTAATACCCCATTGATTTTGCATTGCATTGATCTAGCATTGTCATATATTAATTTTATCCATTTTCTTATTCTGTCTCCAAACCCATATCTCACCATTGTCTGCTCAATAAAACTGTGTTCCACCCTATCAAAGGCTTTATTCAAATCCACAGATAAAACCAATCCCCATTTCCCATCTTTTCCCATATTTTCAACAACGTCACTTATTGTACATATGGTATCCGCGATATCTCTCCCCACTATGCTGTACGCTTGGCTTGGCAACTCAATACTCCCTACTACCTTTTTAATTCTATTAGCTATAACTTTTGTAAAATTTTGGAATCTGAATTTAGCAGACTCAAAGGCCTATAATTTTCCAACTTCAATGGATTCCCTTTATTTTTATATAATATGGTTATTATTCCAAGCCCATAGATGTCAGCATTTCTTTTTTCTCCTCCATACCTTTATACACTTTTAGCAGTATTGGAGCTAAGGTCCCTATAAAGGTCTTGTAAAACTCATGGGGTTAAACCATCCGAGCTAGGGCTTTTATTCTTTTTTGTCTGGTTTATTGCATCCTTTATTTCTTCAATACTTATATCTCTTTCGCACATATTCTTCTCATCCTCGTCTACCTTCACATTCACAGTACTCAAGACTTCATTCACACACTCTTGTTTTACACCCTCCCTCTTAAATAACCCCTTTATAAAAATTATCCACTTCTTCTATTATCCCCACAAAATCATTTATTCATTTATCTCTTCTGCTTTTTATTTTCTAAATTGAGGAAAAACTTTGTACTTCTCTCTCCCTCCAAAGCATACTGAGCTCTACTTATTATTATTCCCTTGCTTTTTTCCTTTTCATACTCTTCTAATTCTGTTTTTAGCCTCAAAAAGCCCTCTTCACCATACTCAGGATTATTTTCTATTTTTTTGGCTTCTTCTTTTAATGCATTTTCCAATGCTTCTACTTTACTCCTCCTCATAAAATCTCTCTGTTTTGAGTATCTTATGCTTCTTTTTTTAATTTTCCTTTCATTTCATCCCACCACTCACATACATTTTCCTCATATACTGGGTTCTGCATTTCATACTTTATACATTTTACAATGCTTTCCTTATATGCCTCCTCCCCCCTTCTCCCCTGTAACACCCATCTTAACTGTCATCACAGCATGATCACTTAAACCAAAAAAACTATATTTCACATTTATAACATTTTAACATTTCTCTTTTCATCAAACATAAATCTATCCGTCTCTGATTCAAGTTACCCATCACCATTTGTCTTCTCGAAAATTCTCTCTTATATGGATTCTCTTCCCTCCACACATCAACTATATCATCATTCCGCATCCACTCTATTAAGATCTTTCTTGACCCATCAGTTTTAAAATTGGCACTACTTGAAGCGTCCAGTCTCGTACACCATATGTTAAAGTCCCCAACCACTATACACTTTCCTTTAATGAAATGAAGACACTATGTAAAGACTTCTCTTCTGTCAACCTCTACATTCAGTGCATAAATGTTTATAAGCCTAAACAATTCATTGCAAAACATAAATTCAAGCCCTAACAATCTCCCACTTCCATCTTTATAAATCTGTTTCACATTTTGCACACTTTCTTTTTTTATCAAAATAGCCACTTCACAGGCATTTATATTCCTGTGACTTGCGTAAATTTCTCCCTCCCATTTCTTTTTTATATTAGCCATTATGTCCCCTTTCCAGTGCGTCTCTTGTAAGCATAGGACATCAGCTTTTAACAGTCTCATCACCCTCTCAAACTTATTTAGGTCTCTTAACCCATTACTGTTTAGATTTGCAATGTGCAAAACACCCCACATAATGATTAACACATTTTTTTATAGTATTTATACCCATTCAAATTAATTTGAGCTCTTACTTTCTGCCTTGTGTTCCCTCCTCTTTTCTTTTTTCTTTTATTCAGCATTTTCCCCTCACTCATGTCCATGTCTTCCTCTGCGTTTGTCACAGGATTCTCTAGCCCTTCTTTCTCCTTTCCTCCCCCCTCGTCTTTCTTCATTCTTCCCCCCAATGATTTTCTTCTTTACCTTTGGCATTATCACCTTCATCTTCATTATTTTTAACCTTCTTCCCGTCTCCATCTTCACACTCCAGATCTTTAGGATCCATCTCTTTACCTGGTGTACTTTCTTTCTTCTTTCTCTCTTTCATCCGCTGCCCTAAGCCTACCTCCCCTTGGCTCTTCTCACTTCCAATGTCTTCCCATGTCGTCGCTGTCTCTTCCTTTCCCCAGGTGATTTGACTCCTCTCCTTCTGCATTTACACTCTCTTCCTCTTCGCTGTCTTCCACCTTGTATAGATCCGACGTTTCCTCCTCGCTGTTCGCCTCTTCCATCACTGCCAGCATTTCACACACGCAGAGTCCTGGCCGCATTCCACACACGTCACAATTCGCCTCCTTGCACTCTCTTGCATAGTGTCCTTGTTTGTCGCATCTAAAACACCTAAAGCTCGGGCATTCCCTCACAACATGCCCCGGTTGTATACACAGACGGCAAACCTTGACTTGTCGATCGTGTATAACCCTAAAGTGTTCAGTCCCGCTGAGCGTTTCAAACTTTGTTGAGTAAGGCAGCGATTTGACGACATTGTTGAACTTAACTTTTAAAAACCTTGTTCCATCCGCAATGTCAGTTTCTGGCCACATTCTCCTCTTTATTTTAGACGCCGCTGTTACTCCCTAATCAATATTTATCAATATTTCTTCATCTTGAATGTTCATTGGCAGTTCTAGAAAAGAAATGACCATCTCCATGCAATCCACTTCTTTTACCATCACACAACTTTTTTAATCTTTAAACCATCCAGAATTTTCTCTTTTGCTCTCACATGCTCCATTGCTAATTCATACTCTTTTGGAGATTTATATCTACAACCAATAACTCCTCGCTTCTTTCATGCTCTTCAACAGTTCCATCATCGTGATTCTGTCCTCCCCTTCCATCTCCACCAGCACCGTCAGCTCTTTATCATAACTGCGCTCGTCACCTCTCACGTCCCACATGTTTCGATCTCTTTCCTTCTCCAGTTGTCCAGCCATTTCTCCTTCTTTGCTGCTAGAAGTGTTTATTAAACGACCCCAGACTTCACGCACTCCTTTGCAACAATTGTTTCAAACAATGTGAAAAAATTGAATCCCCAACTCCAAGCAAACACACTCCTTCTTCCTCCTTGCTTCTCTTGCTGTACCACTTCCTGTTACCACTAGGAGCTCAATGTGGTATGGCCGTAAGCAGTGGCTGCTGCAAAGTGTGGGCTATTTAAAGAAAAGCCACCCTAATTCGCAGTGTATTAGATCAGTTGTGAAGAAAAAAACTAAAGCTTACAGCACCTGGTATTCCCAGGTGGTCTCCCATCCAAGTACTTACCAGGCCCGATCCTGCTTAGCTTCAGAGATCAGATGAGATTGGGCACGCTCAGGTTGGTATGGCCATAAGCGAGTGTGGGCTATTTAAAGAAAAGAAATTGCAGTCATTACAAAACAATTTTTCTTAGACGTACAGTTACATTCATCTCATAAAATCGCCATTAAAAGTTGTTTAAAAAGCACCCATAAGTTTAGAATACAATCTCTGTTTCTGGCTACATTTCTTCTTTTTCATATTGCTTTTTTTCGCCAAGATTAAAAACAAATTCACAAGTTTCTTATTTTCTTTGTTCTCTGTCATTCCCAGCATAAAAATCTCTTCCAGTTAGTAACCTCGTCATTTTCTCTTAATTCTTTGACAATTTCTTTCAGTTCATTAAAAAATGGGTTAAGCTTTTCACATAATAAAAACAAATGTAAAATGCCTTCATCTTCTTTTTTACAGACTTTACATTGGGCATTTGTTTCCTTCTGCATTATAAACAATCTCATTTCTGTATAGATCACATTTTGTCTGATAAAATAGTCGAAACATTCTAAATCTACATCCAACCATTTCCATGTTCTATTCTTCCAAATGTCTTTTTCTTCAATTTCATTAAATGCCTTAACCAGATCTGATTGGCAACTCACATTTTAAAAACACCATCATTGTATTTTCTCTTTCTCCCTTCTTTTTAATCTTATCTAGCCATTGCCTTGGGATTGCTTTCTTGACATCTTCATACAGTTTTTTTTAAAACCATCACATTTAAATCCTCCTCCTCCTCCTCCATCGCATCTTTAATCACTTGGAGTGGTAAAAATCCCTCTTTCAACAACCACAAAACATCTCTCACTTTTACGATCCCCACTTGTAGCCACTTCTTAAAATAGATATCTTGCTCGTGTATCTTTATTTTGTCATTTAAAAACAGAGGCTGATTTAAAATCGCTTCCCTCACCTCCGGATTAAATCCACCTCTGTTTAAAAAAAGCTTCCAAGCATTTAGAACCTCTTTATAAAACTGTGGTATCCCCTCCATCATCCAATTTCATCCATAAAATGTTTTCCCCAAGGTTAAAATTCCCACATTTATTTAAATAAAAATCCATCAATTTCTTCCATTCATCTTTATTCTTATCATCCAAATATTTCCTTACTACTTTTACCCTCATGCTTTTCATCTTCTGTTCCACATCAACTAAACCCATCCCTCCCTCTTCTGGTTTTCCTATCAGCGTATTGTACGCTATCCTTGGAGGCTTTTTTCCCATAAAAATTCTAAAATACTCTTTTTTTATTCTCTTAAAAACCCAGTTTGGCAATGACATCACATGTAACTTGTACCACATTTTTGATAACATTAACATGTTTACAATTAAAATTTTCCCTTTCAAACTTAAAAACCTGTTTCTCCAAAAAATCAGTCTCCTTTCCATCCCTCCCAGTGTCTCATCCCACATATTATCAACAGCTTCCTTCTCATTCTTTGCTAAAACTGCTCCTAAAATCATAATTTCTTGTACCTCTATGAACATAACAACCCCCTTTAAAACCTCTGTCCTTCCAAACTTCATATATACCATTTTTTCTTCATTTATTTTTGCACCTGATCCCTCACAATAGCATTTCATTTTTTCCATTACTTCTTTCACACTTTCTATATTTTCAACAACAATTGTCATATCATCAGCATATTGGAATATTTTAGTTAGTTCCTCTTTTTCTTCTAGTTTTATTCCCTTTATTTTTTTCTCGCTGTTTATTAAAAGCCCTAATAGTTCAGCCACCAAAGAATATAACTGCGCTGACAGTGGACACCCTTGTCTTATAGACCTTAAAACTTAAAAAGATTGCGTTAAAAAAAGTTACATTTTACTTTTGTTAAAATATCGCTGTATAAAACTGAGATCCATTTTATAAAATTCTCTCCAAAACCAGATTGTTTTAAAACCGCCAATAAAAACCCATGCTCCACTCTGTCAAAAAGCCTTCTCGAAATCCATGCTTATTATGTATGCCCCCTTTCCTTTTTCTTTTATGTACCCCACTATATCTCTTATACTACTCGTGATATCTGCTATGTCCCTCCCCTTTACTCCATAGGCCTGGTTAGTCTCTATTATGTTTGGCATGACATATTTTAATCTGTTCGCTAAAACCTTGGCTAAAATTTTAAAATCTTTTTTTAACATTGTAATGGGTCAAAATTCCTCAGTTCCGCTTTGTCTCCTTTTTTCTTGTAGATTATTTTCATTAAGCCTAAGCCCATTCTTGGGTGTACTCTTTCTTTTTTAAAAATCTCTTCATAGACTTCTTTTAAAATCGGGCTTACTTTTTCTTTAAAAACCTTATAAAACTCACATCCAATACCATCTATTCCTGGGCTTTTCTTCACACTTAACTGATTTATTGCTTGTGTAATTTCCTCAGTTGTTATTTCCTTATCACAATCCTTTTTATCCCCTTCACCGATTTTTCTTGTTATCTTTTGTAACAAAATTTTCCTTTTTTCCTCATCCCCTTCCTCTGATCTAAAAAGTTCCTCATAAAATGTGCTTATTTCCTTTAAAATCCCATCCGTGCTTAAAACAGCTTGTCCTTCCCTATTCCTAAGTTCTTTAATTATTTCCGCCCTCCCCTGCTTTTCTCAAGGTTAAAAAAGAATCTACTACATTTCCCCCCTTCTACTGTATATTTAGCTTTACTTCTTAACATCGCCCCTTTATATTTCCTTTCTTCTGTTTTCCTCAACTTTTCCTCCACTTCAATTACTCTTTGCACATTTTTATTTAACTCCTCTCTTAACGTCTTTCTTATTTCTTGTTCCTTTGTTCTTTTCACCTTTTGTAACAATTTACAGTAATTCATTACATATTTCTTTGTCATATTTCATGTTTTCCCACCATTGCCTTTTATCTTCTATATACATCAAGTCTTTTTTCCCCTCATCTAATTTATTTTCTATCTCTTTTTTAAAACTCTCTTCCTTTAAAACTTAAGTGTTTAAAATCCATACCCCTGGTCCCCTCATTTCCTTTTTAAAATCCATTCTCATTTGCACCATTTTGTGATCACTTAAAGTTGTTTCTTTATAAAACACTCCATCAATAAAACATTCCAAATTCCTAGTACTTAAAAAGTAGTCTATTCTAGTTCGACACATAAGATTCCCTAACAACTGTCTTCTTGTAAATTCCCTCTTTTTCCCATTTCTTTCTCTCCACACATCAATCATGTTTTTCTCCTCCATCAATGACATTAACTCCTTTCTTCCCCCATTCAAATTAAAAACCATTCCGTTAGCCATATCCATTTTACTAAAAACAGTGTTAAAATCCCCTGCAATTATTACCCTCTTCCATTTTTCCATTAACTCAGCTATTACATTAAAATATTTTTTCTTTTCTGTTTCTTCATTTGGACCATGTACGTTTACTAAAATAAAATCATCTTCATCCATCTTAATTTCTACAGCCATGCATTTTCCTTTTGTGTCATTATACATTTGCTTTGACCTGATACCTCTATCTTTTCTTATTAATATCGCAACTCCTCCTCCCATTTTCCCTCCACATTATTAAAAAATAATTCCCCTTCCCATCTTTTTTTAAAATTCTCCATTACACTCTCTTTCCAGTTTGTTTCTTGCAATAAAATCACATCTTCATCCCTGCACAGTTCCTTGACTTTTTCAAATTTCACACCATTCATTAACCCTCTTGCATTAAAAGTAGCAATCTTCAACACAATTAAAAAAGATAAAAAGACAAACTTTAGCATCATAATTTCGTTATACCATTTCCTCCCCCTCCTTTGCACTTCTTCCACAGTCCTGTTTCACCTCATTACTTTGTTTCCACATTTTATTTTAGCTTTCTCTAAATTGGGTATTACCATGACTTTTCTTCTTCTTTTATTGGATGTACCTGCAGTGCCGTCTCCGCCCATGTTTTCATTGTCTTTGTCCTTCCTGTCCTTCTCACCTATCCGTTCTTTCAATTCTGGCTCTTCTGTTTCTGCTTGTCAAACCTCGTTTAACTCCATCTGGACCTCCATTTCCACAATGTCCTGTGTTAGCTTAGTCTTTTCAATCTCATTGTCGTTGTCCGTGCTTTCGTTGTCCTCTCTTTGCATTGCTCCGGTGTCCTCCCTTTGCTCCTCCTCATTGTCTGTCTCATGCATCTGCCCGCTCCCCCTCTCTTCTCCATTTTGCTGGTCTCCATACCCGCACTCGCATTTGTCCAATACACACTTGCAGTCCAGACACCTCACCACCTTACAGTCCCTCGTGAAGTGGCCTGTTTCCTCGCATTTAAAACATCTAAAATCGGGACAGTCCTTCATCACATGATCAGGGCTCATACACAAACTGAAGGTTCTCACCTGCCTGCTATGTATCACCCTATAGTATTGTGGACCGTCTTCCATTTCAATTCGAGTACTGTAGGGCAAGGAGACCACTTCTTTGGGAACTGTACCTTAAGGAACCTCATTCCATTTTCTATGTTGGTACCGGTGTAGAATCTTCTTCTTATCTGAGAGACAGGAGTTACCCCCCATCACTCCAGCTTCTGTAGAATCTCTGCGTCATCCAGGTAAGCGGGCAGATGCATGAAAGAGACAACAAATTCTCTGTTATTTAATTTTTTTAATTTCACATAGTTTTCCTTTAATCATCAATCCTTCGTTCAGATTTTCAATATCTTCCTTTTCTAACGTAATTTTGTATTCCTTCATCATTTTGGGTCTTACAGCTAATATTTTTGTCACATCCAACTTATATTTCAGCACTTGTATTATGTCTTCTGCTTTTCCTTTTTGCACTTCTGCCAAATCCACTACTACTGTTGCTTCTTTGGTGTAGTTTTTTTTATATCTCCTTTCAGGGCCATCGTTTTCTCGTTGAGTTTTTTTCCAGTCCGATTGCCTTTTTTCCTGCCGTGTTCCTCGTGCCAAGTCCATGTCTGTTGCCATAGTTCCATCCATTTAAAAAAAAAAAAAAAAGAAAAGAACAAAAAAGAACAAAAAAAAAAACAAATGATCCATCCCAAACAGCTATGCTGTTAGGAGGACAAGTAACAAAAATTGAAACAAAAACAATTATTAAGACTCAAATAAACAGAAATAACACAAACAATTTTGGGTGAACCTTCTTCACCCTTCTATAGCCACCTCACTTCCTGCTGCTCGCTAACTCCCTCTAGCGTGCTCAGGGTGGTATGGCCGTAAGCGATGGCTGCTGCAAAGTGTGGGCTATTTAAAGAAAATCCACCCTAATTTGCAATGTATTAGATCAGTTGTGAAGAAAAAACTAAAGCTTACAGCACCTGGTATTCCCAGGCGGTCTCCCATTCATGTACTAACAAGGCCCGGCCCTGCTTAGCTTCCGAGATCAGACGAGATCGGGTGCGCTTTTTTTAATTTATTTTTTTATTAAAAAACATTTTTTACAAAACATTCCAATTCATTACAACATTCCAGGGAAATCAACTTTAAAATTCCTTAAAACATTTTGTACATTGCCAGTACATTTGTACATTTTATAAAAGAACATCCATTTTCCTTTCCATTTTACAATACACATATAACATTTGCAAATATTCTTCTGTTCTCTTTTTAAAATATTTCCATATGTCTATTTTACAGTCTTTACTTCTCACTATGTTTCTTCTTTTCCATATCACATACTTCCCCATAGATATACACAGATTAATCACCTCCTTATTAGTACACTTCTCATTCAGTCCCATTATTAACAACTCATTCCAGTTTGGAATATCTTCTTTTTCTCTTAGCTGATTTATCAAACTCTTTAAAATCTTTAAAAAAAATCTTCCATCTTTCATCACAATATAAAAACAAATGTAAAAATCCTTCATCTTTTTTACATACTTTGCACAGTGCATTTTGTGTCAACCCAATTTTACATAGTTTCATCTGGAAAAAACAACCTTATGCCATTTTTACATCTAAAATCTCCACTTAAAATTCCTCCATATGTTCTTTTCATTTAGTCCGGGAAAATTATCAATCCAAAACTCATTTACTTTTGGTTTTTTGAGAACAGATTCCTTGAAACACCTATAAAACATCTTCACAGTACAAGAGTTAAAAGCATTTTTCTTCTTCCCAACTTTAAAAGACACTTCCACTTTATCTTCCTCTTTCTCCCCACTCTCTATTATTTCAATCCACTCTTTTGGTATTGCTTTCTTTACAACATCATACTATTTCTTTAAAGTACTAACATTAAAATCCTTTTTTGCTTCTTCCAAAGCGTCGATGACAAACTGCAGAGGATGAAACCAATTTTTATACTCATATAAAACATCTCTAACCCTTTTAATATCCACATCCAACCACTTTTTAAAAAACACATCTTTGCCCTCTATAGCAATCTTTGCATTTAAAAACAAAAGTTGATTCAAAATCGTTTCTCTTCCTTGTGGCTTAAAATCAATATGTGGTAAGAAATCCTTCCATGCATCTAAAACCTCTTTATAAAAATCTGGAATTCCTTTTATCATTCCTTTTTTAACTCTCATCCATAAAATGTCATCGCCCATTCCCAAATTTGAACATTTGTTTAAAAAATGTTTCATTATTACTTTCCATTCCTCCTCCTTTTCTCCATTTAGATATTTCTTTACAGTTCTCACTCTCATACTCTTCTTCCTCTGTTCAACATCCATTAACCCCAACCCTCCTTCTTCTTGAGAACCAATCAATGTCTTGTGTGCAATTCTGGGAGGCTTATTACTCCATAAAAATTCCAACACAATACTCTTCACTCTCTTTTCTACCCACACTGGCATTGCAGTAACAGATAAATTGTACCACATCTTAGAGAGCATTAGACTATTCGCAATTATAACTCTTCCTTTCAACTCCAGATCTCTCAGTTTCCAAAAAAACAATCTTCTTTTCATTTCACCCACAATCTCCTCCCATCTTTTATCTCTTGAGCTTTTTTCATCTTTCCCCAAATTTACTCCTAGAATCTTAATTTTTTTCTTTTCGTTAAAAGCAATGCAAGCTGGTAATACTGGCGCTTCTCCAAATCTCATAAAAGCATTTTTTTTCCACATTTATCTTTATACCTGTCACTTTACAAAATTTCTGCATAAGTTCCATTACTATTTTAATGCTCTCTACTTCTTCTATTATCAAGGTGGTATCATCAGCATACTGAAAAATCTTTTGTCCTTCCCATCCATTTTCAATATTTATACGTTTCATTCTTTGGTCTTTATTTAATCTTCATTCCTAGAGGCTCTGCCACCAAGGAATACAACTGAGCTGACAGTGGACAGCCCTGTCTTATGTATCTAGTTATCTTAAAAGCATCAGTCAAAAAACCATTACATTTAATAAAACTCATTGCATCTTTATATAAGATCTTAATCCATTTTCTAAAATTCTCTCCAAAACCAAAACATTTTAAAATCGCAAATAAAAACTCATGCTCCACCCTGTCAAAAGCTTTTTCAAAATCCATGCTTATTACATACCCACTCCTCTTTTCTTCATTCATATAACTTATAACATCCCTTATGTTGCTAACTGTATCCGATCTCTCCGATATCTCTCCACTTAACTCCATGATTTGATAAAATGATCTTAGGCAACACTTTTCAGTCTGTTTGCTAAAATTTTCAAATCTGCATTTAGCATAGTGATTGGTCTATAATTTTTTTAAATCTTCTCTATCCCCTTTTCTCTTGAATATTATTTTCACTAGACCCATTCCCATTGTTTGATTAATCTCTCCCTTTTCAAAAATCTCATCATACACTTTAGGATTTTCATTAATTTATCCTTAAAAGCTTTATAAAATTCATTTGTTATTCCATCTATACCTGGACTTTTATTCCCCTTTAATTGATTAAAGGCTTCTTCTATCTCTTCTATTTTTATCTTCTCATCACACTTTTCTTTTTCTTGTTTATTAACTGCAACCATCACCTTCTCCAATATAAAGTATTTTTCCCCATCATCTATTCCTTGCACCTTAAACAGTTCTTCATAAAAATCTTTTACCTCCTTTAATATTTCTTTTGTTTCTTTTACTTTCCTTCCATCTTTGCATTTTATTTCTTTTATCGTTTCTGCCTTTTTCCTACTTCTTTCTAGATTGAAAAAGAACTTTGTACATTTTTCTCCCTCCACAGTATATTTTGCCTTACTTCTTATCATTACACCTCTATATTTTTCCTCCTCTATTTTGCTTAAATCTTCTTCCAACAAAACAACCTTCTGCACATTAACTTCCTCTTTACTTAATATTATCCTCATTTAATCCTTTTCTGATTTTCCTTTCTTTTTGTTTCTTAACTTGTTGTTGAAGTTTACAATACTTTAAAAATAATAAATATTTAAAAATAATAATTCATTTTTCTTCCTCTTCCTCCGCTATATTTCTTAAAACATCACATTTCCCTCTATATGCAGCTTTTTCTTTCATTTTTTCTTTTCTCTTTCTAGCACATTCAATATTTGGTTTTACCTTCAGTGGACTTCTTTTTTGCATACGACTAATTTCTCTGTCTCTTTTGTATCCTTCAGTCTTTTATTTCTCAGTCTCTTTCTCATCTTCTGCTTGTTCCCACTCCCATTGTTCTTTATTACACTCCAGTTCTCTGTCCTCTAACGAAGTGTCCTTTGTGTCCATGCTTCTTCCAGCATTTGTTCTTCTTTTTCTCCTTGTGTTCCATTTTTCTCCTGTTCCCTTTCAACCTCTGCCTGCTCAACATCAGAATTGTTCAACTCTTCTTCTTCCACTTCTTTATGCATTTGTCTGCTTTCCTCCTCGGTTCCAGCCTCTGTGTTTGGTTCCTCATTTCCCATCCAACATTCACATTTCACAAGAACTTTGTGGCAATCTGGGCATCTCACTGCATCACAGTCGTGCAAAGTGGCCTTGCTCCTCACATTGGTAGCATTTGAAGTCTGGACAGTCCCTTAGGATGTGTCCCGGATTCAAACATAACCGACAAGTCTTCACCTGTCGGTCATGTATTATCTGAAAAAACTGTGTTCCGTCTCAAAAGAGGGCGCCTCCCTGTCCTGCATGCGCATTAATAATTTCCGCACAAACACTTGAATATGAATAATAATTCACATTTTGCATATGCATTACAACGTAAATTATTTTTTACATGCAATTATCCAAAATAAAACCAAACAAGATTTGTAATTGAAGATAAAACAAATAAGAATAAATGCTGCGCGTGCACTCAGCATCACTCGCGGCACTCAAATCTTGCACACAGACAAATTTACACACCTGCATTTAAATGCGGCTGCAATTTTATTTTTTTACTAAAATTATATGAAAGCAAGTAAAGAAGGCTCCCTTTAAAATCACTGAAGTTGTCAATTAATGAAGCTCTTATTTACATTGTGTGTATTTTGTTGATTATAATGAGAGAACTTGAGTTTAAACATGAGAACGTTTTATTAATCCGTCCATTCTTAAGACTTTCAATGATTTAGCTAAATCATGCAGGTTTACTTTATTCGTTTCTTGTTTTAATTAGGCCTAAATAATGGGAACGAAATTATACAGTGCCTCACGTTTTACTAAAATAAAGAAAATAATTTATAAAACACGCAACAATTTCTTAATCAGTGTACAGACAAATATATTTTCCCAAGAAGTTGTCTGTCAAAATAAAGGACAGGTAACGAATAACAAAAATGCATGTTGTTTTATTAAAGGAATTTTAAGATATCAATTAAAATATAGGCCTAATATATGAGAATATTGACATTTTGCAAATAAATCCATGTAGCCTAGCTCACTAAAATAGGCTACCACTTTTAATGCTGTGATGCAAAGTAAACCACAATTTATTTTAAATAATTAAAACACATAATTCATAATTCATTTTCTATTTGCGAAAATGTGCTTTGATGCGCTTGTTTGAAAACTTGTGATTAAAGCGCCACTCAGCGGTCAAAAGCTGCAAATGCACTTTGCAGACGCCGCGGCGGCGGTACGAGCGGCGGTAGAAGCAACGTTTTGGATGTCCACCTACTGTATGTGTATTTCCCAAATCTAAAATAGCCTATAAAACATGTTCAAAGACAGATATTTTACTGATGTCTGGACTCTGTTTGGGATTTAGAAAAACATAAAGAGATGGTTCAATATATTGGTTATGAATAGGCTACATTCTGTGAGAATTAAAAAATTATCTAAAAAATATTGTTTAGATGAAACAAAATAAAAATTAACGCAACAGTTTGCATCTCTTTTTTTTTAGTTAAGGCAACTTCCTCTGAAATTAAGTTATAATAACTAATAAACTATATTGCGCCATACAGTAGTCAACATTTGAAGTAGATCAAAACCTTTCTTCAAAGTTGTCCTAAAACCAAAATGACGAGTCCTATCTAAACCTGTTCTGCAAGTTTGAAACCCTCATAAGACACTCTCCATATGAAAGACCAAGAGATTCACACATTTATATCAACCCCCACAAACTATACAGAACTACCCCCCAACCCCCTCCAGCTGAACTGAATTCGGTCTGTTTTTTGGCTCTAAGGAACGATGTGTTGTCATGTTACTGGGTTGAAACATTCCTGCACTCACAGCAGCCCTACTCTTTTTATTCATTATTTTCTTGCAGCCCATATTATTATTTTCACATGCATTATGCATTTTATTTATTCACAGGCTATATGGTTGAAATAATATTTTAGTTCAAAACTTTAAGTTCCATTGTAAAAAAAAAAATGCTTTATTGGCTAACGTATCATAGACCTTCAGTTGTTATGCTTTAAAATCCCATGCCATTTGTAATTTCACAGTATTTTCACCTCCTAAATCACTAACCTTTAAAGTCACAATTCTATAATGGTCAAATTAGGCAGATGGTATTTTTTTAATGACATTATTATCATTATTATTATTATTATTATTTTAGAATAATTGTAGCCTACATAAATAGGTGAAGCAAAACAAATATGACAAATATTTGGATCGTCCCTTATTTTTTCCCTTATTTTCTTAAAGAATAAACACTTATTTTCTACAAGAATAAACATAACATATCATTAATTCATAGAAATAAATTAAGCAATTAAAACCTTTTTTTAAACTTGAACTTCGATACTATTAAACTGACTTTAAAATCTCAAGGAGTTTATAAGTTAAAACGGGTAAATTGTCACAGTGCATGTTAAATAGCCCCCTCTTTTATGAATTTATTACTGGTTACAAAGAAGTCCTTTACATCATCTCCCCCATTTTTACAGCACATTTCAATATATATTTTCATTATTGCTTTTTTTATATAATTATTTTATTGAATTTTCACTGTAATACAAAAACAACAAGACATCGCTCAAACGTAAAAAACAAAAAAAAACAAAACAAAAACACACACACATATCTCAGATTATTAAATAAAACAGGACTATCCCATATATAACAGATTACGGAAAGAGAGAAAAAAATAAATTAATAGGACAGAAAAGTTAAATGCCTAAACCGTTACACAATTACAATATTCCTTGTAGTATAATAGGGTGAAGATGAGGATCCATATAGTCCAGATATGGAGTCCAGACTTTATAAAACAGGCCTGTTTTTTGATGTAATACATAGGTAAGACGCTCCAGGGGAATCAGCTCAAAAATTATCTTATGCCAACCTTTAAGTGATGGAGATTTATCACTAATCCAATTAAGTAAAATATTTTTTCTGGCAGCAAAGGAGAGAATATTATACAATTTCTTGTTGGCAGACGAAACTATGCATTTATTAGGTATACCCAATAACAATGACACTGGGTCAAAATCCAACTGCATATTAAAAATCTTTCCCATTTCCCCCAGCACCAAAAACCAATACCTTTGCAGTCTGTTACATGACCACAAACAATGTGTTAAAGTACCTACTTCAGTTTTACATTTTAAACACATAGGCCATAGAGAGGGGTTAAAAAAATTCCTGCGGTTAGGAGAAATATAGAGTCGATGTATGATTTTAAATTGTATTTCTCTTGTACGTGCACAAATCGATATTCTCTTAGCATAAGACCAAATGTCATCCCATGTTTCATCATCAATATTAGTAGCTAACTCTTCCTCCCATTTAGTTTTAATTCTCTGTGTATCAACAGAAGAAATTGAACACACAGCACCATAAAATCTACCCAAAGACATCTTTCCGGATGATAAAAATAATAACCTCTCAATAGAAGATATCTTACAATTTCTAACAAGTGTTGTGTTATTAGTAATATAATGTCTCAATTGGAGGAATCGAAAAGAAATTGTCTTTGAACAACTGGTACTTCTGAGTTAACTCCACAAATGATGTTAATCTATTGTCTGAGAACATATCCCCAAGCCTAATAAATCCCAAATTACACCAACGTTTAAAACCATCATCCAAAATTCCTGGGGTGAAATCAGGATTGTTTAATATTACGAATAGTTAAATCTGCTGGCCTGGCAATCATGTCCAAAAACACTTTAGTAACAAAGTCAGATGGATGAGCTGGGGGATAAATCATATTTAGTATGAGAATAGTTTTACCTTGCCACACACCTTCAATAATAACATAGCGACCGTTCCTATCTTTAATACAGTTTAAAACTTCGAATGGTAAATTACGTTTAATGAGAATAGCAACACCTCTACTTCTAGATGTAAAAGATGAAAAATATATCTGCCCAAAAAAACACTGTTGTAATTTTAAATGTTCTACGTCACTCAAATGAGTCTCTTGTAAAAGAGCAATTTCGATATCCCCTTTTTAAAAAAGTAAGTATCTTTCTTCGTTTTATAAAATTGGGGTAAAGAAAGAAGTCAATTTAGATCTACCCTCAAGCCTACAAACAGATCTCCATGCTTTCAGAGTATTAACTATAATTGGATTATCATATATCTCTTTTATGTTTTGAAAGCTCTTAACAAAAAGAAGAGCTCTTAAAGGAAATTGTGAAAAGGAAGATTCAATATCTAACCAGGTAGAGGAAGAATCATTCCTAACCCACTCTGCGATGTATTTCAGGTGGGAACTTAACTGATACATCTTAATATTTGGAAAATCCAGCCCCCCCATAGAACTTGGCAGATAAAGTACTGATAATTTTAATCTAGATTTGCGTTTACTCCATATAAAAGAAGTCATCCAGCTATTCAGGCCCTTTAATGCCCTGTTTGAAAACAGTATAGGAACCATTCGAATAGGCTATAACAATTTGGGTAACACAATCATCTTTACAAGTGCTATCCGGCACAGCAAAGATATTGGCAAGGAATTCCAACGTTCCAAATCCTGACGTATTTTCTCAAATAAGGGAACAAAATTAGATTCATACATAAGCTTCAACGATGTAGAGATCGACCAATTAAAAGGAAAATAGGGCACAATGTTAGGTTTAGAAATAAGAGTACCTAAAGGCATAGCTTCAGATTTAGTTAAATTAACTTTATAACCAGAAAAGTAACTGTACCAGTTAATCAACTCAATTACAGCGGGAACTGACTTCTCAGGCTCAGATAAAAAAAAGCAATAAATCATCAGCATACAGTGCAATCTTATGATGTATATGTCCTATCTGTAAACCTGAAATAGCTGTTGCAGATCTGATTGCTTCAGCTAAAGGCTCTATAGCCAGCGCAAATAAAAGCGGTGACAGGGGGCAACCCTGCCTGGTGCCTCTATAAATAGGAAAATAATCTGATCTAAAGCCACTTGTCACTACAGCAGAACATGGGTCTGTATACAGCACTCTGATCCACTGCACAAAATTTTCACCTAGGCCAAATTTATCCAAAACAAAAAAAAGATAGGACCATTCAATCCGATCAAGCGCCTTCTCCGCATCCAAAGACAGTACTAGCCCATCTATGGATTTCACTTTAAAGGAGTAAATAACATTTAAAAGGCATCTAATATTATCAGATGAATTCCTACCCTGTATAAACCCTGTTTGATCAATCCCAATTATCATAGACAGAATTTTTTCAAGACGCATTGCTAAAATTTTAGAAAGCAATTTCCGGTCAACATTCAGTAATGAGATTGGCCTGTAAGAAGAACATATGTCAGGACTTTTACCTTTCTTTAATATAAGCGAGATATAAGCTTCTCCAAGGGTCTTTGGTAGTTCTTTAACCACAAACAAATAATTAAACATATTAAGCAATGGGTCTACTAGCAACTCTTGAAACTCCACAAAACCCATCTGGCCCTGGTGATTTACCATTCTTTAGAGCATTAATAGCATTAATAATCTCATGTCTAGTAATAGGGCCATTGAGAAATTATTTTTGTGTAACTGAAATAGTTGGAAGATTAAACTCAGAAAAAAAGTCAACCATTTGTTTGAGATGATCACCTGTTTTCTCAGAAGAATATAGATTTATATAAAAATACTTAAATGTATTATTAATATTCTTTTTATCATGGAATATATTATAATCTGAATCAACAATTGTAGCAATATACTGAGATGCTGCACGTTGTTTGGCAATATATGCTAGAAATTTCCCAGGCTTGTCTCCGTGCTCATAAAAGGTTTGTTTTGAGTATCGTATTTTCTTCTCTGCATCCACAGTGAGAAGACAATCTAAAGCTGCTCTAACTGCTTGTAATTCTTTCAATAAATCTGCTGAAGGAGATCTATTATACATTTTTTCTTTAACCAATAACTGAGATTCCAAGGCCTTTTGATTCGCCATTCTTTGACGTTTTTTGGAGGAAGTATATGAAATACAGTAGGTGGCCATCCAAAACGTTACTTCTACCGCCACCGCGGCGTCTGTAAGGTGCATTTGCAGCTTTTGACCGCTGAGTGGCGCTTTAATCACAAGTTATCAAACAAGCGCATCAAAGCACATTTTCGAAAATAGACGTCAGCCTTGCCTCGCTGATGTGTTACATTTGACGGCTGCAGTCAGGGAAAATGAAAGAAAAACACTGCAGTTAAAATATTTAATATTCACAGATGAAAGTTTGGTACTTATGAAGTTATGTGCATTTCTTAGAACGAATTCAAGCAGGATAAATGTCAAGCCTGTGCCTGAGCCTGTGCTTATATTTTGTCTAAGCTACACAGTATTACACCATATTTTAGATTTGATACATTTAATAGGTGGGCAGTATTATTTATATAATATGAATTATGTGTTATATTATTCAAAAGAAATTGTGGTTTACTTTGCATCGTAGCATTAAATGTGGTAGCCTATTTTAGTGAGCTAGGCTACATGGATTAAAATGTCAATATTCTCATATATTAGGCCTATATTTTAATTTATATTTTAAAATTCCTTTAATAAAACAACATGGATTTTTGTTATTCATTACCTGTCCTTAATTTTGACAGACAACTTCTTGGGAAAATATATTTGTCTGTACACTGATTAAGAAATTATATATATTTTTTTTAAATTATTTTCCTTATTTTAGTAAAACGTGAGGCACTGTATAATTTCTTTCCCATTAATTAGGCCTAATTAAAACAAGAAACGAATAAATTAAACCTGCACGATTTAGCTAAATCATTGAAATTCTAAAGAATGGACAGATTAATAAAACGTCCTCATGTTTAAACTCAAGTTCTCTCATTATAATCAATAAAATACACACAATGTAAATAAGAGCTTCATTAATAGACAACTTCAGTGATTTTAAAGGGAGCCTTCTTTACTTGCTTTATACTTTTTACTTGCATATAATTTAAGTAAAAAAATAAAATTGCAGCCGCATTTAAATGCAGGTGTGTAAAATGTCTGTGTGCAAGATTTGCGCGGCACTAGTGATGCTGAGTGCACGCGCAGCATTTATTCTTATTTGTTTTATCTTCATTACAAATCTTGTTTGGTTTTATTTTGGATAATTGCATGTAAAAAATAATTTACGTTATAATGCATATGCAAAATGTGAATTATTATTCATATTCAAGTGTTTGTGCGAAAATTATTAATGCACATACAGGACAGGGAGGCGTCCTCTAGATCACTTGAATTTTTTCCTGATAATGAATTAACTTAAAACTGTGGTGTCTCACATACATGAGAAATATATCTACAGAAAGCTTGAAATGTCTTTTAAATGAATCAATTCAGAACGAAAGCATTATGTAATCTGTGAAGGTTGTATTTCTCTTTAAAGGCGCGTACATGTGGAGAGAGTCAGCACTGTGAAATTCATCTTGCAGCCGACAAGAAAACATTTGTTTATTCATAAATAATTAACATGTCTCCTTTTTTACAATCATTGGGCTACTTCTGCCTGTGCTTTGTGGCAAACTTAATGCATGTGCTTGAGTGCGGAATATGTTAAGGCTTATTATGGATTATAGATGTTAATTTAATATGAACCTGCGATTAGTTGAATAATGACAAATGAACGGCTAGTAACTAGAAAAATCTTACGTGGGGGGCAGACCTATTAAATACCCTCTAGACATCTCTGTTAAAGTTTTTAAAGCATTTTATACGCGTATGGATAAATTCTTCTTTCAGAACGTCTGTAATGGAGAGATGCTTTAACACTGATTTTTCCTCTGAAACACAAAAAAAATTGAAATAAAATTGATATTTTATGTTTTGAGAATGGCCAACCCTTCTCTGCAGATTTTGTTGCTTCTGGTTTGTGCATTGTAAATAGGCTACAAAAATAATAATAATAATAATAATGTCTCCAAAAACTCCAAAACGTTTTTGTCATGTCTGTAACGCATGTGTATTCCCAAATCTAAAAAAGCCTATAAAACATCATAGACGGATCATACTGATGTCTGGACTCTGTTTGGGATTTAGAAAAACATAAAGAGATGGTTCAATATATTGGTTATGAAAAGCCTACATTCTGTGAGAATTTATATTTCATAGTCTAAAAAATATTGTTTAGACGAAACAAAATAAAATTAACGCAACAGTTTGCGAATTTATTTATTTTATTTATTTATGTATTTATTTATTTGAGTTAAGGCAACTACCTCTGAAATTAAGTTATAATAACCAATAAACTATATTACGCTATACAGTAGTCAACATTTGAAGTGGATCAAAACCTTTCTTCAAAGTTAAATAGGGTGACCATATGTGCCGTTCATACGGGACACGTCCCGGCCAGGATTTTAATATTGCCTAAAACATCCAAAGCAGTTTGACCAATAACATGCAGGTATTATACATAATCGACCAATCGTGGGGCTGAGCGTGAGAAGGTCTACAGGGAACAATCAAAGAGATCTACAGGGAACAATCAAAGCATGCAAATATGCGCACGTGTTTGTTCGTTCGTTTGACTTGAAGCGTTGCGGCTCAAAAAAAAGACAGCAAAGTAGAGAGCGATCCTAAAGCATAAGGAGCCGTCTGCTCTGCTCTCTAGCTCTCATGAATGTCACACAACGATTGACCTGCAAACAGCCAAAACCTGGATATTTTAGGCAATATTAAAATCCTGGCCGGGACGTGTCCCGTATGAACGGCGCATATGGTCACCCTACCCTAAAATCGAAATGACGAGGCAATCGTCCTATCTAAACCTGTTCTGCAAGTTTGATACCCTCATAAGACACTGTCCATATGAAAGACCAAGAGATTCACACATTTATATCAACCCCCACAAGCTAAACAAAACTACCTCCCAACCCCCTCCAGCTGAACTGAACTCGGTCTGTTTTTTGGCTGTGAGGAACGGTGTGTTGTCATGTTACTGGGTTGAAACATGCCTGCACTCACAGCAGCCTTACTCTTTTTATTCATTATTTTCCCGCAGCCCATATTATTATTATCACTAGACCAAAATAATAACAAATTATCAATTGATAATTAATCATTATTTTACGAAAATCATTGTTATTTGTGAACGTAGCGTTTGCGGAAGGCGTTAAGACCAAGCGGAATCCTCCATCAGCTGCTCCCGCTTCACAGCGCGCGGGACTTGCGCTACCCAGCTTCAAAGTCCGCAAGTTTTGATTTAACTAAATCAATCTGAGCGAATACAACTTACTGATCATGAGCCCAACATTTAGCAATACAGAAAAACATTCAGTCTACCTGAAGGAAGATGTATTTCATTGTAATTTAATGGTGTTAAAGAGAGAGAGAGAGAGAAAAAAAAAAATAAAAATAAAAAATAAAAAAAAAAAACGTGTTGCTATTCCTAAACTTGGAGCTCATTATATTGAAGTACAAATCCAAACAGCAGAAGCAACCTACACTCTCTAAGTGTTCTTTCATTGAAAAGTATGTTTTTTGTTTATTCACAGGCTATATGGTTGAAATAATATTTTAGTTCAAAACTTTAAGTGCCATTGTTTAAAAAAAATAGACCTTCAGTTGTTATGCTTTAAAATCCCATACCATTTGTAATTTCACAGTATTTTCACCTCCTAAATCACTAACCTTTAAATTCACAATTCTATAATGGTCAAATTTACTCAGGCCGATGGCACTTTTAATGACATTATTTTTTATTTAATTTTTTTCTAGAATAATTGTAGCCTACATAAATAGGTGAAGCAAAACAAATATGAATAATAATAAGGTTTCGTGCGAAGTGAATGTGCTGCACAAAGTCATTTTCAGATGCAATGAAAATAAAAAAAAATTAAAAATAAAAAAACCTGGATAGCCTAGATTAGGCCCAAACTCTGTTCCTAAGTATATAATAATTATAATTACTGTTAACCCACAGTAACAAATTTTTACCGATTAATCGCCTATTTTCATTTGCTGCATGTTTTTATTTTTATTTTATTTATTTATTTATTTTTAAAACAGGCTAAAAAATAAATTAAGTTTGTGAGAGGAAAAAAATATATGTGTCATGTATAAGTTGCATTTTATTACATTCAGAAATAATAACGGCTGGCCTAATAATGTTATAATGTGCCAACAGGATATTTTTAGTCCCCTTCACTTTACAAAAAATCCTTTAAATTTAACAAATTTATCAGAACAGAACAAGATTTAAAAATATTTAATTTTAATGGATAAATAAAATTGTAGTATATAATAATATAGGCTTAACTATAAACAAAAAATAAATAAATAAAATAAATGAATAATAATTTAAAGCGAACCATAAGGTAAGGTTGGGCTCTCATTCGGGAGAAATCCAAACGTTTCCATATTCGTGATGTTGCCTATTTCAAGCTTAACTATTATTTGTTAGGTAAAATAGGTTTTGTAGTTCACGCGTGTTTCAGTATCGACAAAAAAAATAGCAAATTAGCAAAAATATGCCAAAGTTGACCGCTGCTCGCGCCGAATGGCACGGTGAACAGCTACTGTTTCAAATGAATGTGCGTGAGGCACCAGCGCGATCAGAGAGCTGAAACAGAAAATATTAAATTTTTAGTCACACAGTAAAGGCATAATTAATAAATGCAAAGTGTTAGCAGTTTGAAAAATCAAGAATAATAACAGAATTAATAAAAATTATTGCTAAATGCTTGACCGTTCTCATTTCGATCTGCAAATGGAACCTGAAGGATTTTTTTTAAACCATGAATGAACCGAAATGAAAACATTTAGCTTTTTATCCATATATATAGGCCTTATATTTAATGACTGTTTAATAACAATAGCATGCATAAGATCCTTCGTGTAAAGGTCTTTCTTTTAATTTTTGATGAGTAGACTATGGCCTAAGACTATCCTATATTTTGAAATTAACTCACTGTGCATTTTTTAATTGTTTTTAAAGATGTTACAATGTTATATCATAATGTTATTGTTGTTTTACTTCCTCCTTTTATCTCATTTTACAATTACATTCAGTTAGCAATACGTCCCTTTGTGCCACCTGGCGGTAGTTTCGCGAATGAATTTAACACGCGACTGACTTGCAGTTAACGCCGCAGCCCTGCGGCGGCAGTACGCGCGGCGGTATTACTCATTTTGGTTGTCTACCTACTGTAATAAGCCCTCTTGCATAAACTTTACAGGTTTCCCATAATAAAGATGGGTTATCTGTGGATAAAGAATTAATAGATAGAAAAGATTTAAATTCAGAAGAGAAGTAAACTGAAAATGCACTGTCTCTAAGTGCTGCAATATTAAGTCTCCACTGTATAGAATAGTCCACAGTATTCCCAAATTGAAGCTCCATAGTGACACTGGCATGATCTGACAGTATAATACTTTCTATATTACAAGATAGTACTAAATGCAAATCTGTTTCCGGCATAAAAAAGTAATCTAATCTTGACTGACAATGATAGGAAGTAGAAAAAAAAATGTATATTCCTTATCAGCAGGGTGAAGAGTTCTCCAGACATCTACAAAACCAAGATCTTTACAAATATTCTGAAGAGATCTCGCCTGAGCAGTTAGAGGTGCAGAGCTATGTGGGTACCTATCTACAAGAGGATTCAGTACACAATTAAAATCTCCCCCAACAATAGTTAAATCTGCTGGCCTGGCAATCATGTCCAAAAACACTTTAGTAACAAAGTCAGATGGATGAGCTGGGGGATAATACATATTTAGTATGAGAATAGATTTACCTTGCCACACACCTTCAATAATAACATAGCGACCGTTCCTATCTTTAATACAGTTTAAAACTTTGAATGGTAAATTACGTTTAATGAGAATAGCAACACCTCTACTTCTAGATGTAAAAGATGAAAAATATATCTGCCCAAAAAAACCCTGTCGTAATTTTAAATGTTCTATGTCACTCAAATGAGTCTCTTGTAAAAGAGCAATTTCGATATTTCCTTTTTTCAAAAAAGTAAGTATCTTTCTTCGTTTTACAGGATTATGGATACCTCAAATATTCCAAGTACAAATCCTAAGCACTCTAGACATTAAAAACTGTACAGACAATCAGTGGATCCATAATACATATAATCACAAAATATATTCCAGTAAGTGTACCCTTCAAAAATCTGCGCTTTGAACAAAAATAAAATAAAATACCAATAAAACAGAAAACTATTCAAGGGAACAAACCTGCCAAACATGCAGGAAGGACTATTCTAACTTTTTTCTTCTGTAGGCCACTGCCTACCCCCACAAACACCACTCACATCCTTTAACATAGGGTAAACACAAACGTCACCAAGCTCTCAGCAACATAATACAACTTCTTCACTCAGTGAATTATTTTGTTCATGTACCACATAACTTCCCGCGAAAGTTTGTCACACTAGCCCAGGCTATCAATGAACGCAGTCACGTCATCCGGTGAGGCGAAGCGCTTCATCGTCCCGTTGATGTTCAGCCTCAGAGTTGCAGGATACAGCAAGGCATATTCGATCTTCATTTTCTGCAATCGTTTCTTGACATCGTCGAAAGCTTTGCGTTTCTTTATTACTATTGCAGAATAATCGTTGAAGAATGAAATCCTCAGTCCCTCGTTAGTGCTCCTCTTGGGATCTGTGCCAACATGATGAGCTGTGTTCAACACTCGCTGCTTATCCGTAAAGTTGTGGAACTTAATGTGACAGGTCTGGGTCGTTGAGCAGGTCCTGGCAAAGGAGTCAAAGAGCGATGAGCACGATCAAGCTTGATCCGCCCTGCTTTCGTTGTAATCTTCAAGTAATCGGGCAGCCACTTTTCAAAGAAACACACCGGATCACTGCCTTCAGTTCCCTCTGGCAACCCGAGTAGACGCAAATTACATCTGCCCCTGCGATTCTCCAGATCGTCGATATGCGCTGACATTTCGCACACTTTTTTTTGAAGATCAGCCACCGTAGCTTGGATGCATTCAGTCGAATTTTCCACACCGGCGATCCGCTCCTCCTCCTCACCCACTCGCTCGACCAAGGCCTGGAACTGAACTGTCTGATCATTTATCGCGGACAGGACAGTATTCACTTTCTCATCTATTACCTTCGTAATGTTTTCAGTTAATTTGTCCAAAGCTTGAGCAAAGTTGGAGTTGGAGCTTTCCTCCTCACGACTATTCACGCTCACATCGTCCATATTAACATCCTGTTCGACGTCGCTGATGGTAGAACTTTTTGACACAATCTTCTTAGCTTTCGGCATTCTGTCAGATCCTTTTAAAAAATATTGATCTGAAGACATGGCACAGTAACACTTCAACCAAGTAGAATGATTTCACTGAGTGAAAATATATGTTAAACTGAATGTTTGAAGTAATGTCACGAGAGCTCGCCAAAACGCGTGTCTGTTGTACGACGCCATCTTCCTCCCCCCTTCATTATTGCTTTGAACAAGTCTTTTATTTTGACTTTTCTCCCTTCAAAATGTGTATAATTCCATCTAAATACAACTGCTAATCTGGCATGGCTAGTACATAATTGATAAACCAAAAGTCTATTGATGTCTTCTTCCGAAAAAATATTTTCCCCCATCACTCCTCCAAATCCACATCCTTAAAACAATTCTTTTTTAACAGACTTTTTAAGAAAACAAAAAAATATTTTAATTCATTACATTCCAAAAAATAATGCAAAAAAGTCTCATGGTCATTGTTACATACATCACACATCACATTATTAGCATTATTTATTTTGTTTAGTACCATATTTGTATAGATTATATTGTGCCTGATTGAGAAGTCATTATTTTTTACATTCTATAGTACTGTATTTTATATCCATATTTGACCATATTTTCTTTATATCTAAATCTTCAAACACCCTACTCCATATTTTTTCAGATGCTGGCTCTTTTATTTGATCCATTATTAACAGGTCATAGACTTTCTTTACGCTAATGCTTTTTATGTTATATTTTTCCCCGTCTTTCATTATGTACATCTCAGGCAAATCCTGTTGTTTTTTCTTTACACAACTTCTTTCTATAACATTCACCCATTTCGATGGTAAACTTGCTTTAAATCTTTCATATATTTTATTCACCTTCTCTCTGCTCTCCAAGCCGTCCAACTCACACACTGAGTCCTATATACAGTTATTTCTGAGAAAATCTGGAATATCTTCATAAATAATATCTTTCACTTGCCTTATTCCGGCTTCTAAGAATTTGGGCTCATACAATGTTTTATTGTTGTGTTTAAATTTCTCATTTAAAAACAATGGCAAATATATAAATGTGTGCACCTCTGTGCAATCATACTCTGTTTTTGGCAGGAACTGCCTCCATGCCTCCATCACCTCTCTGTATATGTCTGGGATTCCTACAGTCATTGACTGCTTAAAGCCCATATTACACCCATACTTTCCCATACTTCCCACATCATCAATGTATTTCTTTAAGAATTCTCTCCAACCGAACTCCCATCTTCTTTCCATACATTTTTTAACAGTTTTTATTCTTATTGCCAACTTTTTTGTTTCTAAATCAATCAGCTTTAGTCAACCTTCCTGTTTCCTCGCCACCAATGTTTTTTGTGCAATTTTCACTCCTTTCCCTTCCCATATAAAATCATGTACGATTTTATTTAACTCATTCATCACCCACTGAGGCATTTCAATTACACTCATTACATATACACATACCAAGAGCATAAGATTATTAACCACAGTTATTTTTCCTTTTATCCTTAATTTTCTTCCTTTCCATGCAGTACAAATTGTTCTTATCTTATTTATCACTCCAGCCCATGTTATATCCCTTGCCTCCTTGGAATCTACCCCCAAATATACACCCAACACCTTCATGTACTTTTCTTCAACCCTCACACCTACATCAGCTCTTTCTACTTCTCCTATATACATTATTTCAGATTTTTCTCTGTTTATTTTCGCCCCTGATGCCTTTCCATGTTTTTCTACCAACTCTAAGACCTTTCCTACACTGCTTATCTCCCTTACTGTCACTGTTGTGTCATCGGCATACTGGTTAATTACACACTTCCCTCCATACGGCAACTCAATTCCTCTTATTCTCTTGTCTCTCTTAATTAATGAGGTCAAAGGTTCTACTGAAAGGGCGTATAATAAAGCAGATAGTGGGCAGCCTTGCTGCACTGACCTTCCCACATCAAATGTATCCATCAATATTCTGTTCACCTTTACACAGCTTCTTGCACTTCCATACAATCTCCTCACCCATCCTACCATTCTCTCCCCAAAACCAAACTTTTCTAAGACCTTAAATAAAAACTTGTGTTCGACTCTATCAAAGGCCTTGTTCCAGTCAATCCCCAACATTATCCCACCCTTCCCATCCCTCATCATATATTCAGTCACATCTCTGATTGTTCCAATTGTGTCTGCTATATCTCTTCCAGGAATGCTGTAGCTTTGTGTTGGCTGAACGATGTCTCCTATTACTCTTTTCATCTTATTTGCTAAAACTTTGGTAAGTATTGTGTAGTCTGTATTCAACAAGCTAATCGGCCTATAATTTTCTAAATCTAATTTATTCCCCTTTTTAAAAACTAGTGTTATCACTCCTTCTACCATTTTACTTTGTATTATTTCCGTTCTCTCTATTCCCTTATATACTTCCACTAAAATTGGTGCTACATCATTTTTATATAATTTATACCATTCTGTCCTTATCCCATCACTTCCTGGGCTTTTCCCACTTCTTAAACCTTCTATTGCAGCTATAACCTCTTCTTCCTCTATCTCTCTATCACACCATCTCTTTTCTTCTTCCCCTAGCTCACTCTCTAAACACTTCAATACTTCCTCTATACTTGCCTCATCCACACATCCTCTCTTATACAACTCACCATAAAACTCTTGCACCCTCTCCAAGATCTCTACATAATCTGTTATTATCTCTCTCTTTTTTGAATTTATTTCATGGATACATGTCTTACTTTGCCTTCTTTTTTCTAAACCCAGGAAATACCCTGTACACTTTTCTCCTTCCAGTGCATATTCCACCTTACTTCTTAAAATTGCTCCTCTACATTTTTCCTTCTCGTATCTCTCTAACCTCATTTTCACTTCTATATACTTTTCCATGCAATATCCTTCTTCATCATCTTTTCTGCTGAGTTCTATCATCACTTTTTCTCTGAGCTCCCTTTCCTCTTTCATCATCTTCTCTTTTCTTTTCTTACTATACCTCATGCTTAAAACTTTAATTTTGTTCTTTTCCTCCCATCTCTTTCCAATGTCATTATTTAATTTATCTTCCTCCAAGCATTCCTCCAACCACTGATTTTCCTGAAGTAGTAACACTTTCATCTGTTGTCTATACTCCTCTTCTTCAATATACCCAGCATTTAATATCCACATCCCTCCACCCACCTCCCTCCTTCCGACTTTGATTCCAAATCTAACCCCATCATGATCACTAAAGTTATTCCTCTGATGTCTTCATCAGTATAGCTTATGGTATCTCCTTGTACAATCACAAGATCAATCCTACTCTGTTTTAATATCCATTCTTTCATCTGCCTCCTTGTGAGCTCTCTCTTCTCCGGATTCTCATGTCTCCATGCATCTAGTAATCCCTTATCTCTCATTACTTCCATTAACATTAATCTTGATTTTTTTCCCACCTGAAACTCCCCCCTTTCCCAACATCCAATCTACTACATATAATGTTAAAATCGCCTACTATTATGCACCTTCCAACAATTAGATCCTTTAGTTCCTCAATACAACACCTCTTATCATTTTCCACATTGGGAACATATATATTAATTAATCTGAATTCAATACCTTTGAATTTAAATTCTACAACTAAAATTCTCCCTACCTGGTCTCTGTACACCTGCCTTACATTTTCAATCCTATCTTTTTTAATCATTATCGCTACACCCCTTGCATTTCTTGCACCATTATTAAAGTATATATCTCCCTTCCATACCTCCCTTACTTCTCTCACTTTTTCATCATCCCAATTCGTTTCTTGAATACAAATTATATCACTCCTATACGTAAATTTTAACTCCTTCAACTTATTAATATTCCTTAACCCATTTGTATTTACTGAAGTAACAGAAATCATACAAGCAACCCAAAGAAGAAGATATTCTTTTTTAAAACAAAACATCTAATACCATAACAGAATTCACGTACCAGAGCGTTGTTCTTTTATCAGTTCAATTCTGTCCTTATCACTCTCCGCCTTTCTTTTGACAGTCAGTCTTTGTAATGTTGTCTGCATCCTTTGAGGAAGCTTACTTTCCTTATTTTGGAGGTATTGCTAGTTGCACTACCTTCTTCTCTTTCTTAGTTCCCACTACCTTTACATCCTCCTCCTCCTCTTCCTTCTCCTCTATCCCTTCCCCATCATCGGCCTCCTCACCAGCTGTCCCAGCTCTTTGTCCCCTTCCAGCTCCATCCTGTCCATCACCGCTTTCTCCTCCGTCTTTTGTAACCGCCATGTCATCCTTGTTCTCTGTGCTTTGCTTCTCTGCTTGATCTTCCTCCCTCCTCTCATCATCTTCACTTTGTTCACCCTCCTCCTCTGTCACTCTCGCTGTTCGCTCTCCACACTCCCTTGCATAGTGGCCTACTTTGCCACATGTAAAACATTTAAACTCTGGGCATTCTCGAATCAAATGTCCTGTTTTAATGCACAACCTGCAGACATGCACCTGCCTGTCGTGTGTCACACGAAAGTACTCTTTGCCCTCTATAGCAATCTTTGCATTTAAAAACAAAGGTTGATTCAAAATCGTTTCTCTTCCTTGTGGCTTAAAATCAATATGTGGTAAGAAATCCTTCCATGCATCTAAAACCTCTTTATAAAAATCTGGAATTCCTTTTATCATTCCTTTTTTAACTCTCATCCATAAAATGTCATTCCCCATTCCCAAATTTGAACATTTGTTTTAAAAAATGTTTCATTATTACTTTCCATTCCTCCATCTTTTCTCCATTTAGATATTTCTTTACAGTTTTCCCTCTCATACTCTTCTTCCTCTGTTCAACATCCATTAACCCCAACCCCCCTTCTTCTTGAGAACCAATCAATGTCTTGTGTGCAATTCTGGGAGCCTTATTACTCCATAAAAATTCCAACACAATACTCTTCACTCTCTTTTCTACCCACATTGGCATTGCAGTAACAGATAAATTGTACCACATCTTAGAGAGCATTAGACTATTCGCAATTATAACTCTTCCTTTCAACTCCAGATTCTCAGTTTCCAAAAAAACAATCTTCTTTTCATTTCTCCCACAATCTCCTCCCATCTTTTATCTCTTGAGCTTTTTTCATCTTTCCCCTAATTTACTCCTATAATCTTAATTTATTTCTTTTCGTTAAAAGCAATGCAAGCTGGTAATACTGGCGCTTCTCCAAATCTCATAAAAGCAGTTTTTTCACATTTATCTTTACACCTCTCGCTTTACAAAATTTCTGCATAAGTTCCATTACTATTTTAATGCTCTCTACTTCTTCTATTATCAAGGTGGTATCATCAGCGTACTGAAAAATCTTTTGTCCTTCCCATCCATTTTCAATATTTATACCTTTCATTCTTTGGTCTTTATTTAATCTTCATTCCTAGAGGCTCTGCCACCAAGGAATACAACTGAGCTGACAGTGGACAGCCCTGTTTTATGGATCTAGTTATCTTAAAAGCATCCGTTAAAAACCATTACATTTAATAAAACTCATTGCATCTTTATATAACATCTCAATCCATTTTCTAAAATTCTCTCCAAAACCAAAACGTTTTAAAATCGCAAATAAAAACTCCACCCTGTAAAAATCTTTTTCAAAATCCATGCTTATCACATACCCACTCTTCTTTTCTTCATTCATATAACTCATCACATCCTTTATGTTGCGAACTGTATCTGATATATCTCTCCCCTTAACTCCATATGCTTGATTTGATAAAATGATCTTAAGCAACACACTTTTCAGTCTGTTTGCTAAAATTTTACTAAAATTTTAAAATCTGCATTTAGCATAGTGATTGGTCTATAATTTTTAAAATCCTCTCTATCCCCTTTTCTCTTGAATATTATTTTCACTAGACCCATTCCCATTGTTTGATTAATCTCTCCCTTTTCAAAAATCTCATCATACACTTGTTTTAGGATTTTCATTAATTTATCCTTAAAAGCTTTATAAAATTCATTTGTTATTCCATCTTTACCTGGACTTTTATTCCCCTTATTCTGTCCCTCTATGTTCAATAGAATTGTATTAGTTCGCTAGTGCATTTCTTTATTTTTCCACTAGGGGTCAGTATCTCTTTTAGTGTTTTGGGGGTTCTTCTTCGATTATATTTTGCATTCACTATGACTGCGCTCTGTTGGTGATGTGTTGAGGCAGCAGGAAAAAAGTTTGTTTCACGCAGTGTGAGAAAATGTCCTGAGGTGTTGACATGCTACACTCCTCTCAGACCCCTTACATCTTTGGGAAGCTTTGACATGCCATAATCTGTAAGTAATAAATGGCCAATTTTGTTTTTCTAAAAGTTCTGTTACTTAAGAGGTTATTTTGACTCTTACAAGCAAAAAGATGTTTGTGATCTAAGTCAAGCTAATGTTGCTAGCTTCTGTTTGGTATGTGGGCTATTTAAAGATCAGCAACCCTAATGCGCAATGTATTAGGTCCATATTGACAAAAAAACTAAAGCTTACAGCACCTGGTATTCCCAGGCGGTCTCCCATCCAAGTACTAACCAGGCCAGACCCGACCCTGCTTAGCTTCCGAGATCAGACGAGATCGGGTGCGCTTAGGGTGGTATGGCCGTAAGCGAGGCGCTGCTGCAAAGTGTGGGCTATTTAAAGATCAGCCACCCTAATCTGCAGTATATTAGATCAATTTTTGACGAAAAAACTAAAGCTTACAGCACCTGGTATTCCCAGGGGGTCTCCCATCCAAGTACTAACCAGGCCCGACCCTGCTTAGCTTCCGAGATCAGACGAGATCGGGCGCGCTCAGGGTGGTATGGCCGTAAGCGAGAGTTGCTGCATAGTGTGGGCTATTTAAAGATCATCAACCCTAATGCGCAATGTATTAGATCCATATAGACGAAAAAACTAAAGCTTACAGCACCTGGTATTCCCAGGCGGTCTCCCATCCAAGTACTAACCAGGCCCGACCCTGCTTAGCTTCCGAGATCAGACGAGATCGGGCGCGCTCAGGGTGGTATGGCCGTAAGCGAGGGCTGCTGCAAAGTGTGGGCTATTTAAAGATCAGCAACCCTAATGCGCAATGTATTAGATCCCTATAGACAAAAAAAAACTAAAGCTTACAGCACCTGGTATTCCCAGGCGGTCTCCCCATCCAAGTACTAACCAGGCCCGACCCTGCTTAGCTTCCGAGATCAGACGAGATCGGGCGCGCTCAGGGTGGTATGGCCGTAAGCGAGAGCTGCTGCATAGTGTGGGCTATTTAAAGATCAGCAACCCTAATGCGCAATGTATTAGATCCATATAGACGAAAAACTAAAGCTTACAGCACCTGGTATTCCCAGGCGGTCTCCCATCCAAGTACTAACCAGGCCCGACCCTGGCTTAGCTTCAGACGAGATCGGGCGCGCTCAATTATTTTTTTTTTTTTTTTTTTTTTTTTCTTCACAGTCAAAATACAAGTTGTGTACAAGACAATAAAGCTGTTACAGGGAAATTTTCATCACAAAAGCATTTTTCCAAAATATGCATAACACTAAAAACCAAAAACATCTAAAATCACAAATTCATCAAATTCATTAATCTTCTCTTGGCATAAAAAAAGTGCTTTTGTTTTAAAATATATGTAACCTCCTTCGTAAAAATTCCATAAAAATCCCCCATCTTGTTTTCCAGTTTAAAATAACTGTACAGCATTTTTACATAATCTTCAACCAAGTGTTTAAAAATCAACCATAGGTTTACAATAAAATCTCTGTTTTTGACTATATTCCTTCTTTTCCATATTGCTTTTTTAGCCAAAATTAAAAACAAATTAATTAGTTTCTTGTTTGCTGTATTCTCTGCCATTCCAAACATAAAAAATCTATTCCAGTTGCAGTCCCCCTCATTATCTCTTAAGTCTTTGATTATTTCCTTTAATTCCTTAAAAAATAGGCTCAACTTCTCACAGAATAAAAACAAATGTAGAATTCCTTCATCTTCTTTTTTACAAACTCTGCATTGGGCATTAGTTTCTTTCTGCATTGCACACAATCCTCATTTCCGTAAAAATCACATTTTGTCTAATAAAATAATCAAAACTTTCTAAATCCACATCCAACCATTTCCATGTCATGTTCTTCCAGATTTCTTCCTCTTCAATTTCATTAAAATGCCTTTTCCATAACTTATTGGCAATAGGTTTTTTAAAAACTCCATTTATAAAAAACCCATAAAACATTTTAACAGAACCCAAATTAAAATTCACCATATTGTCTTTACATTTTAGAAACACGCTCATTTTCTTTTCTTTTTCTCCCTCCTTAATAATTTCATCCAGCCATTGTCCTGGGATTGCTTTTTTTACTTGTTCGTATTGTCTTTTTAAAAACATTTACATTAAAGTCCTCCTTCTCCTCATCCATTGCATCTATGATCACTTGAAGTGGTAAAAATCCCTCTTTTAAATTCCCATAAAACATCTCTCACCTTTACAAACCCCACTTTCAACCACTTCTTAAAATAGTTATCATACTCTTGCATCTTTATTTTTCCCATTTAAAAACAGAGGTTGATTTAAAATCATTTCCCTCCCCTCCGGATTAAAATCCACCTCTGTTAAAAAAAGCCTCCAAGCGCTTAAAACCTCTTTGTAAAATCGTGGGATCCCCTCCATCATCCAATTCTTAAGCTTCATCCATAAAACATTTTCCCCCAAATTAAAATCCCCACATTTATTTAAATAAAGAGCCATCAATCTCTTCCACTCTGCTCTGTTCGTATCATCCAAATATTTTCTTACCACCTTTACTCTCATGCTTTTCATTTTTTGTTCTACATCCACCAAACCCATCCCTCCCTCCCCCGGTTTCCCTATCAGTGTAAAATATGCAATTCTTGGAGGCTTTTTGTCCCATAAAAATTCTAAAAACCACATTTCTTTATTCTTTTAAAAACCCAGTCTGGCAATGGCATCACATGTAATGTATACCACATTCTAGATAACATTAGCATGTTTACAACTAAAATTTTCCCCTTTAAACTTAAAAACCTGCTTCTCCAGAAAATCAGTCTTCTTTCCATCCCTCCCACCGTCTCTTCCCACATACTGTCCATAGCCTCCTTTTCATTCTTTGCTACAATTATTCCTAAAATCTTTATTTCTTGCACCTCCGTAAACTTACAGATCCCTGTAAGAACCTCCGCCCTTCCATATTTCATGTATACAGTCTTCATTCTTTCATTTATTTTTGCACCCGAACCCTCACAATACAGTTTTGTTTTCTCCATCACTCTTTTAACACTTTCTACATTTTCAACCACAATTGTCGTGTCATCAGCATATTGAAATATTTTCTTTAATTCTTCTCCCTCTTCCATTTGTATTCCATTTATTCTTTTTTCTCTATTTATTAAAAGCCCTAAAGGTTCTGCTACCAAAGATTACAACTGCGCCGACAATGGACACCCCTGTCTTATGGATATTAAAACTTTAAAAGGTTGAGTTAAAAAAACCGTTGCATTTTACTTTTGTAAATATATCCCTGTATAAAACCGAAATCCATTTTATAAAATTATTCCCAAACCCAAATTCCTTTAAAACTGCAAATAAAAAGCCATGTTCTGTCAAAAGCCTTTTCGAAATCCCATACTAATAACATAAGCAGTTTTGCCTTTTTCTTTTATATACCCTACTATATCTCTAATGCTGCTAGTAACATCTGCTATATCTCTTGCCTTTACTCCATACGCTTGGTTTGTTTTCTATTATATTTGGCATGACATTTTTTTAATCTGTTTGCTAAGACCTTGGCTAAAATTTTAAAATCAGTGTTTAGCATTGTAATGGGTCTAAAATTTTTCAGCTCAGTTTTGTCTCCTTTTTTCTTGTATATTATTTTCATTAATCCTAGCCCCATTCTTGGGCTTACTCTTTCTTTTTTAAAAACTTCTTCAAAAATTTCATTTAAAATCACGCTTACTTTTTCCTTAAAAACTTTGTAAAACTCACTTCCAATACCATCTACTCCGGGGCTTTTCCTCACTCTTAATTGATTTATGGCATGTATGATCTCTTCAGTTTCTATTTCCCTTTCACATATTTTTTTATCCTCTTCACCAACTTTCCTTGTTATCTGTTGCAACAAAATATTCCTTTTTTCCTCATCTCCCCCCTCCGACTTAAAAAGTTCCTCATAAAATGATTTCACTTCTTTTAAAATCCCCCCTGTATCTGAGACCACCTGTCCATTCCTACTTTTAAGTTCTTTAATTGTTTCCGCTCTCACCCCCTGCTTTTCTCAAGATTAAAAAAGAATCTGCTACATTTTTCCCCTTCCACCGTATATTTTGCTTTGCTTCGTAACATTGCCCCCTTGCATTTCTCCTCTTCTATTTTTCTCAACGTATTTTCTATTTCAATTACTTTTTGCACATCTACTTTCGTTTTTATTTAACTCCTCTTTTAGAGTTCTCCTTATTTCTCTCTCCTTGGTTCTTTTAACCTTTTGTAATAAATTACAGTAGTTCATAGAATATTTCTTAATATCATACTTAACATTTTCCCACCATTGCCTTTTGTCTTCCATATACATCTGGTCTTTTTTCCTCCCATCTAATATAATTTCAATCTCTTTTTTAAAACTTTCATTCTTTAAAACCTCAGTGTTTAAAATCCACACCCCAGGTCCCTTTGTTTGTCTTTTAAAATCCATCGTCATTAAAACCATTTTGTGATCGCTTAAGGTCGTTTCTTTGTAAAATATTCCATCAATGAAACATTCAAGATTTCTGGTACTTAAAAAATAGTCTATTCTGGTTTGGCACATAAAATTCCCCACCAACTGTCTTCTTGAAAATTCCTTCTTTTTTCCATTTCTTTCCCGCCACACATCAATCATATTTTTCTCTTCCATCAATGACCTTAGTTCTTTTCTACCCCCATCCGATTTGAAAACCATCCCATTTGCCATATCCATTTTACTAAAAACAGTGTTAAAATCCCCTGCAATCACCACCTTCCCCCATTTTTCAATTACATCAGCTAAAACATTAAAATATATTTTCTTTTCTTTTTCTCCATTGGGAGCGTGCACGTTCACTAAAACAAAATTGTCTTCTTCCATTTCAATTTCTACCACCATACATTTTCCTTTTTTATCATTATATATAATTTTTGTCTTTATACCTCTGTCTTTTCTTATTAAAACCGCCACTCCTCCTCCCATTTTTTCCTCTTCATTATTCACAAGTAATTCCCCTTCCCATCTTTTTCTAATATCCTCCATAACATTCTCTTTCCAGTTTGTCTCTTGCAATAAAATCACATCTTCATTTCGACACAATTCCTTCACCTTTTCAAATTTATAAACATTCATTAATCCTCTAGCATTAAAAGTCACAATTTTCAGCACCATAAAATAAATAAAAGCCATAAAATCCCCATATTGTCAGTTCATTCCCTCTCCTTCCTTTTACCATTTCCCCACTGTCCTGTTTTTTCCCTCACATCCTTGTTTTAATACTTTTTCTTTTGGCTTTCTCTAAATTTGGTGTTACCTTAGTTTCTCTTCTTCTTTTATTGACTCCTGTAGTGCCGGCATTCGTCGATGCATTCACTGTCTTTGTCCATTCTCCCCATCCTCGCTGACCCACTCCTGCTCCTCTGTCCTTTCCAGTTGAATCTGTAAAGTATCAGTTATTTCCATCAGTGCCCCCGTTTCCTCACTGCACTGCGTTAATCCGGTCCTTTCACTTTCCTCTTCAACGTCCGTGCTTGTGGTATCCTCTCTTTGTGTTCCTTCCGTGTTCTCGTGTAGCTCCTCTTCTCCGTCTTCCTCATGCATCTGCCCACACCCCTGCCCTTCCTCCTGATGTTTGTTCCCCGAACCAGCACTCGCACTTGTTTAACACAAGCCTGCAGTCCGGGGCACCTCACCGCATTACAGTCCCTCGCGAAATGTCCCCTTTCCGAGCACTTACAACATTTGAAGTCGGGACAGTCCTTCATCATGTGTTCAGGGCTCATACATAACCTACAGGTTCTCACCTGCTGGCTATGTATCACCCTGAAATACTGAGGTCCCTCTTCCGTCTCCATTCTCGTGCTGTAGGGCAGGGAAGCCACCTCTTTTGGAAACCGTACTCTCAGGAATCTCGTTCCATCCTCAATGCGGGTGCCCGGGTAGAATCTCCTTTTGATCTGTGAGATAGGAGTCACCCCCCCATCCCTCCAGCTTCTTTAAAATATCGTCATCCTCCAGGTAAGCAGGCAGATGCATGAAAGATACAGCAAAATCCTTATTGTTCAACTTTTTAATTTCACAAGTCTTTCCTTTAATCATCAATCCTTCTTCCAGTTTCTCAATATCTTCCTCTTTTTCCAATGTAATTTCATATTGTTTCATCATTTTTGGTCTTACCGCTAGTATGCTAGTCACTTCGATCTTGTCTTTCAATGCTTCTATAATGTCCTCTGCTCTCCCCTCTTGTACCTCCGTCAAATCAATCACAACCGTTGCTTCTTTCGCATAGATCCGTTTGATTCGCCTTTCTGGGTAATCCTTTCTCGTTGTCTTTGATCCAGGTCCATTTTCAGTTAGCTGCCTTGTCTGTTTTGCCAAATCCATGTCTGTAGCCGTTAATCCGTCCATTTAACAAAAAACACAAAACTAAAACGATCCCTCCCAAACAGCAAAGCTGTTGGGAGGACAAACAACAAAAATAACACAAAAAACTAGAAACAAAATACTTATCTTGAACAAAAACAACGCAAAAAACAACACAAAAGTTTGGGTGAGCCTTTCTCACCTCCCTATAGCCAACACACTTCCTGTTTCTCACAAGCTCTCTAGCGCGCTCTGGTACGGCCGTAAGCAAGGGCTGCTGCAAAGTGTGGGCTATTAAAGATCGTTAGATCCATATAGACAAAAAAACTAAAGCTTACAGCACCTGGTATTCCCAGGCGGTCTCCCATCCAAGTACTAACCAGGCCCAACCCTGCTTAGCTTCCGAGATCAGACGAGATCGGGCGCACTTTTTTTTTTTTTTTTTTTTTTTTTTTTTTTTTTTTTTTTTTTTTTTATTTATTTATTTATATACATTTTAAAAACAATCTATATCACATTTTGGCAATAATACATTAAAATGAAAATATGTCATTTCAAGTAATGGATTCTCTTTTACAAAATTCCTGACAAACACATCTTTTTCATCATTCATATTATAGTAATCAAACAGTACATTTAGAATAAAACACAATTTTATCTTAAAAAGTCTGCACACAGGTATTTTTGTCTTCTTTTTTTTGACCATGTTTCTTCTGCTCCATATTACAAACCTAGCAATGGTTAACATGAAATTTAAAAAACACTCATTCTTGACATTACCTTTAAAACCAAATAAAAAAATTGTTTCCCATTCTTCATTAATACATCTTTGTTCTACTCCCAATTTGTTTGCCATTTGTTTTAATTTTTTTATAAAACATTGTAACTCTGTACATTTAAAGAAAAGGTGTAGCACTCCTTCATCTTCCCTATTGCATACCTTACATATTGCATTGCTTGCCAGACCAATTTTGCACAGTCTCATTTCACTTAATAAACAATTATGTCTTAAAATGTAATCAAAATTTTCTAAAACTGGACTTTTCCACCAAGCTCTCAGATTCTGCCATATATTATTTTTTTCCACGCTTGGGAATATTCTTTGCCAATATTCTCCCGCTTTTGGTGTTATAAAAACATCTTTACATAAACAAGAATAAAACATCTTTAATATACCATCTTTAAAATCATATTGTTTGTCATTGATTTTATAAGCAACCACCATTCCATCCTTACAATTTGTTTGTGTTTTATCTTCTAAAATATTTATCCATTCTTTCGGTATTACCTCTTTCAATTTTTTAAATTGATTTTCTAAGACTGTTTTACTTTCATCATCATAATTTTCTACAATTGCATCCCTTATTACTTGCACAGGTACAAAGCCAGGTATCACTTCATACATAATATCTTTTATTTGCTTTATCCCCGCATCAAACCATTTTTTATAAAAAATGGCTTGATGTCCCCTTTTAATTGTATTATTTAAAAACAGTGGTTGTCTTAAAATCTCTTCCTTACTTAAAGACATACAAACAACATACTTTCTAAATTCCCCCCATGCTTTTACAACTTCTTTATAAAACTCTGGAATTCCATTCATCATGTTTTCTTTTAGTTTCATCCATAGAACATCTTCTCCCATTTTTCCACATTTATCTAAAAAATATTTCATTACTCCCTTCCAAGCATATTTCCCATCTTTCCAATATTTATTAACAATTTTAATTCTTATACTTTTCATCCTTATGAAAGGATCTATTAGACCTAGCCCTCCTTCCTCCACCTTTCCAATTAAAGTGCCATAAGCAATTTTTGGTGTTTTCCCTTCCCATAAAAAGTTTAAAACAATAGATTTAATTTTTTTATATATCCACATAGGCAAGCTCACAGAACTTAGCACATACCACATTTTTGATAAAAATAAAGAATTGATAACTAAAACTTTCCCTTTTAAGAACAAGTTTCTTAATTTCCAGAAATTCAATCTCTTTTCCATTCCTTTTAAAACCTCCTCCCATACCGCATCCCTTATTTCATTTTCATTTTCCCCAACCCTTATACCTAAAATTTTCATATTCCTCTTCTCTTCCTTAAATTGCATTTTATTTGATACATCCTTCGTTAATCCAACTCTCATATATGTTGTTTTTTCTTTATTAACTTTTGCCCCTGTTCCTTTACAATATCTTTCTAAAATGTTCATTGCTAAGTCTATACTTTTAATATCTTTTAAAATCAATGTCGTGTCGTCTGCATATTGAAATACTTTATGTTCTGATTCCGTTTCTTTTATCCATATTCCTTTTATGTTCTTTTCCTGGTCTATTGCCAGTCCTAAAGCTTCAGATACTATTGTGTATAATAATGCTGACATAGGGCACCCCTGTCTGATCGATCTTGTTATTTTAAAATCTTCAGTTAAAAACCCATTTACTTTTACACAACTAGTTATATCTGTATATAAACATTTTATCCAATTTAAGAAATTCTCCCCAAACCCAAATCTCTCCATTACATCTATCAAATACTTGTGTTCAACTCTATCAAAAGCTTTTTCCAAATCCACACTTATTATATATCCTGTTTCTTTTTCCTCCTTCATATACCATATTATATCTCTTATATTGTTAATGACATCAGTAATATCTCTTTTTAGAACAGCATATGCTTGATTTGTTGTAATTATATTTGGTACTACTATTTTCAGTCGATTTGCTAATACTTTAGCTAATATTTTGTAATCTGTATTCAACATGCTTAGTGGTCTGTAATTTTTTAAATCCCCCTTATCCCCTTTTCTCTTGTAAATTATTTTCACCATACCTTTCTTCATACTATTAGTTAAATTTCCTTTCCTGAAAATATCTGTATATAATTCGTTTAAAATTGGACATAAAACAGCCTTAAAAACCTTATAAAATTCAGCTGGTAATCCATCTATTCCTGGACATTTGCCATTTTTTAATTGATCAATTGCTGTTCCTATTTCTAATTCCGTAATCCCACTCTCACACATTTCCTTGTCTTCCTCATTAACTTTAACTTTTATTTTTCTCAATAAAAATTCCTCATCTTCTAAAACTACCTCATTTTCAGTAAATAAATCCTTATAGAATCTTTTAATTTCTCCTAAAATTCCTGCTTTATCTTCTACAGATTTCCCATCTTTTATTTTAATACTTGTTATTATATCCGCTCTTTGTCTTGTTTTTTCCAATTCATAAAAATATTTTGTACTCCTTTCTCCTTCTACAATGTCTTTTGCCCTGCTTCTGATTATTGCTCCTTTGCACTTTTCCTCTTCAATTTTCCTTAATTCTTCCTGTAATTCTATTATCTTATCAATATCATTCACATTTACTTTCCTCATTTCTTCATCCCACTCTTTTTTGATCTTCATTTCTTTCATTCTTTTCGCTTTCTGTATTTTTTTAGAATATTCCATTGAGAATTTTTTTAATCTACTCTTTAAACTGTCCCACCAAAAACCTTTTTCCATTTCATACATTTCATCATTAACACTATTAATTATTATGCTCTCTATTTCCATTTTGTACAATTCCAATTTTAGCAGTTCTGTATTTAATATCCATACCCCCGGCCCTTTATCACTCTCATTCAAATTCATACTTATCCATAAAAAATCATGATCACTCTCACTATAATTTTTATATGAAGCCTTTGTGACATAATGTACTTCTTCTTTCTTGCATAAAAATAAGTCTATTCTACTTTGCTTTAAAATTTTATCAACAATTTGTCTTCTTGAATACTCTCTTTTCATACCATTCATCTCTCTCCACACATCCACCATATTATTTTTCTCCATTATATTATATAGTTCGTTCCTCCCTCTATCTCTTCTAAATTGCATTGAATCATCAATATCAATTCTCTGCATTACAGTATTAAAATCACCTAAAACAATAATGTTTTCTTGTTTTTCTATTAACTCATTCAGATCCTTATAAAAGTTATATTTCTCTCTTTCCTCATTAGGTGCATGTATGTTACACACTTTCATTTCTTTTCCATTACACAAGAGTTTGACTATTATTATTCTTCCATTTGTGTCTTTGTAGTCTACATCAACTTTTTCAAATACCCCTTTTTTTATTAAAATAGCTACCCCTCTTTTCCTTCCTATATCACAATTACTATACATTTCTCCATTCCACAATTTTCTAATTTCATCACTTATTTTTTCTTCCCACCTCGTTTCTTGTAGACATAACACATCACTCCTTTTTGTCAGACACATCAATCTTTCAAACTTTTGACTTTGGGATAATCCTCTAGCATTCAGCGAAACAATACTTATAGAGCTCATTAAGGAAAAGACTGGGTAAATCAAAAACCACCACTCAATTCGTTTCATTGTCTTTTAAAAAAACATGTCTTCCCTCATTTCCACTATCCTCCTTTCCTTTAGCTCTTCTCTTCTTATTTTCTGCTTTTTAAGAACCTGTTGAATGTCTATGCCACCTTTTGTTCTTGCTTTTACACCTCTATTCAGTCTTTCTAACCCTTTGTTTTCCAATCCATAAATCCTCCCCCCATTTTCCGCTTCTCTTACCTCAGGCAATATCTTCATTCCCTTATCCTCATCCTTTTCCTTTTCTTGACCTTTTTCATAGTCCATCCCAGTCATGTCCACTTCTTCCTTTTCCTTAGAAAAGTCTTTCTTAATCAGATTTTTATCCTCTTTGTGTACTCCTTCTCCCATCTCCATTCCTTGTTCTCCATCCTCGTTCCTTTCCTCATTCTCATCTATGTTGGTTTCCTCCTCTTCCTCGTCATCCTGTTTATCTTCCTCTCCTTGAGTCTGCCTTAGTGAATCATTTAAACACTCACTTGCAGTAGCTCCCATCACCTCCTGTACTTCCATATTTGTGTCCTCATTTACCTCATTTTCCATCTCACATCTGCATCTCATCATTACTTTGTCGCAGCCTTGGCACCGCGGGACTTTGCAGTCTCGCGCATAATGCCCCTGCTCAAGACAGTCTCTACATTTGAATTGAGGACAGTCCTTTTTCTCATGCTCCACACTTACACAGATCCTGCATGTCTTCACTTGATTGTCATGAATCACTCTGTAGTACTGCACTCCTTCTTCAGTCATGAACCTTGTATTATATGGTAAAGACGTCACTTCTTGTGGAAACTTTACCTTTATAAAACGCGTCCCGTCCGCCACTGTTGTCCCCGGATGATATCTCCTTCTTAGAGGCAAAATGGGAGTTACTCCCCAATTTATCAGTTTTTGAATAATTTCATCATCATCTATATAGCTGGGCAGGCTCAAGAAAGATACCATTCTTTCTGTTGCACACAGCTTCCTTATCTCACATTCTTGTCCATTAATCATTATTCCATTCAACAGCGAATCACAGTCCATCTCACTTTCCATAGTCATTTCAAAATCATTGTTATTCTTTCTTCTTAGTCCAATCAGTTTTCCAATTCCAACTTTCTCTTCAACTGATTTAATTATCATTATTATTGTTGTGTTTTCTATGTCTTTTACAGTCATTGTTAATGTTGCTTCTTTTCTGTATTCCCTCTGATACTTTGTTTGTTTGCTTAACTTCTTTATCATTTGTTGTCGTTGAGATAAATCATTTCTTTTTTCTCCACCTTCTTTATTAGTTCCAGTACCTTCAGTTGTTTGTATATCTCTTTTCCTCTCTTGTCCATTTGATTTTCCGTCTTGTTTTCTCCTTGAAACCACCTTTGCCCATGTTTCATTTCTACTTTCACCATTCCCTTCATTTATATTCCTTTCCATGTCGTCTGCAACATATCCTGATTCTCTGTTCCCCATCTCATGTTCTTTTGCCAGTCCGTGTCCTTTGTCCGTTAAATCCGTCATTTTGTTATATGAAACCCCAAACAGTATAAACTGTTTGGGGTTAAAAAAAACAAAACTAATACAAACTCAAAAAAAACTAAACAAAAAGAATAAAACTAAACTAAACTACAAAATGGAAGAGCCTCTCTCTTCCTACTACTGCCAACTCACTTCCTGTAGCTCTCTACTGCTCTCAGGGTGGTATGGCCGTAAGCGAGGGCTGCTGCAAAGTGTGGGCTATTTAAAGAACAGCAACCCTAATGCGCAATGTATTAGGTCCATATTGACAAAAAAAAAACTAAAGCTTACAGCACCTGGTATTCCCAGGCGGTCTCCCATCCAAGTACTAACCAGGCCCGACCCTGCTTAGCTTCCGAGATCAGACGAGATCGGGCGCGCTCAGGGTGGTATGGCCGTAAGCGAGGGCTGCTGCAAAGTGTGGGCTATTTAAAGATCAGCAACCCTAATGCTCAATGTATTAGATCCATATTGACGAAAAATCTAAAGCTTACAGCACTTGGTATTCCCAGGCGGTCTCCCATCCAAGTACTAACCAGGCCCGACCCTGCTTAGCTTCCGAGATCAGACGAGATCGGGCGCGCTCAGGGTGGTATGGCCGTAAGCGAGGGCTGCTGCTGCAAAGTGTGGGCTATTTAAAGATCAGCAACCCTAATGCGCAATGTATTAGATCCATATAGACACAAAAAAAAAACTAAAGCTTACAGCACCTGGTATTCCCAGGCGGTCTCCCATCCAAGTACTAACCAGGCCCGACCCTGCTTAGCTTCCGAGATCAGACGAGATCGGGCGCGCTCAGGGTGGTATGGCCGTAAGCGAGAGCTGCTGCAAAGTGTGGTCTATTTAAAGATCAGCAACCCTAATGCGCAATGTATTAGATCCATATAGACAAAAAACTAAAGCTTACAGCACCTGGTATTCCCAGGCGGTCTCCCATCCAAGTACTAACCAGGCCCGACCCTGCTTAGCTTCCGAGATCAGACGAGATCGGGCGCGCTCAGGGTGGTATGGCCGTAAGCGAGGGCTGCTGCAAAGTGTGGTCTATTTAAAGATCAGCAACCCTAATGCGCAATGTATTAGATCCATATAGACAAAAAAACTAAAGCTTGCAGCACCTGGTATTCCCAGGCGGTCTCCCATCCAAGTACTAACCAGGCCCGACACTGCTTAGCTTCCGAGATCAGACGAGATCGGGCGCGCTCAGGGTGGTATGGCCGTAAGCGAGGGCTGCTGCAAAGTGTGGGCTATTTAAAGATCAGCCACCCTAATGTGCAGTATATTAGATCAATTTTGACGAAAAAAACTAAAGCTTACAGCACCTGGTATTCCCAGGCGGTCTCCCATCCAAGTACTAACCAGGCCCGACCCTGCTTAGCTTCCGAGATCAGACGAGATCGGGCGCGCTCAGGGTGGTATGGCCGTAAGCGAGGGCTGCTGCAAAGTGTGGGCTATTTAAAGATCAGCAACCCTAATGCGCAATGTATTAGATCCATATAGACAAAAAAACTAAAGCTTACAGCACCTGGTATTCCCAGGCGGTCTCCCATCCAAGTACTAACCAGGCCCGACCCTGCTTAGCTTCCGAGATCAGACGAGATCGGGCGCGCTCAGGGTGGTATGACCGTAAGCGAGGGCTGCTGCAAAGTGTGGGCTATTTAAAGATCAGCAACCCTAATGCGCAATGTATTAGATCCATATAGACAAAAAAAACTAAAGCTTACAGCACCTGGTATTCCCAGGCGGTCTCCCATCCAAGTACTAACCAGGCCCGACCCTGCTTAGCTTCCGAGATCAGACGAGATCGGGCGCGCTCAGGGTGGTATGGCCTTAAGCGAGGGCTGCTGCAAAGTGTGGGCTATTTAAAGATCAGCAACCCTAATGCGCAATGTATTAGATCCATATAGACAAAAAAAAACTAAAGCTTACAGCACCTGGTATTCCCAGGCGGTCTCCCATCCAAGTACTAACCAGGCCCGACCCTGCTTAGCTTCCGAGATCAGACGAGATCGGGCGCGCTCAGGGTGGTATGGCCGTAAGCGAGGGCTGCTGCAAAGTGTGGGCTATTCAAAGATCAGCCACCCTAATCTGCAGTATATTAGATCAATTTTGACGAAAAAACTAAAGCTTACAGCACCTGGTATTCCCAGGCGGTCTCCCATCCAAGTACTAACCAGGCCCGACCCTGCTTAGCTTCCGAGATCAGACGAGATCGGGCGCGCTCAGGGTGGTATGGCCGTAAGCGAGGGCTGCTACAAAGTGTGGGCTATTTAAAGATCAGCCACCCTAATGTGCAGTATATTAGATCAATTTTGACGAAAAAACTAAAAGCTTACAGCACCTGGTATTCACAGGCGGTCTCCCATCCAAGTACTAACCAGGCCCAAACCTGCTTAGCTTCCGAGATCAGACGAGATCGGGCGCGCTCAGGGTGGTATGGCCGTAAGCGAGGGCAGCTGCAAAGTGTGGGCTATTTAAAGATCAGCCACCCTAATGTGCAGTATATTAGATCAATTTTGACAAAAAAAACTAAAGCTTACAGCACCTGGTATTCCCAGGCGGTCTCCCATCCAAGTACTAACCAGGCCCGACCTTCCGAGATCAGACGAGATCGGGCGCGCTCAGGGTGGTATGGCCGTAAGCGAGGGCTGCTGCAAAGTGTGGGCTATTTAAAGATCAGCAACCCTAATGCGCAATGTATTAGATCCATATAGACAAAAAAAAACCTAAAGCTTCCAACCAGGCCCGACCCCTGCTTAGCTTCCGAGATCAGACGAGATCGGCGCGCTTTTTTTTTTTTTTTTTTTTTTTTTTTTTTTTATGTCATTACAAAAAATACAATAGATTAAGCACAATCAATAGAAAATACAGAATTTTCGTCTTTACACATCTCTACATTACACATCTCTTCCTTACATAGATAATTTAAAAAACTCTTCCACTTTCTGGTAACTTCCACATTAACCACAGATCTTCTGTCCCATATTGCACTTTTCATTAGCATTACACACAGATTAATGAAACTTTTGTTTTTACACTTTTTTTCCCAACCAAACATCACAACTCTGTTCCATTCCATTACATTTTCATCCCACTCCTCAGTCACATCTTTAATTAAACATTTACATTTCCTTAAAAAGTCCTCTAGCTCTCTACAATGTAAAAACATATGTAAAATCCCCTCTTCCTCTTCCTGGCACACTTTACACAGAGCATTTTCTTCCATTCCTATTTTATTTAAAATAACATCAGTAAAAACCACTTTATGCCTTATAAAATACTCCAAACATTCCAATTTTGTTTCCACACATTTCCCCGTCATGTTTCTCCATATACACTCTTTTTTTAAATCTTTGAATTTCTGCACCCAGTAACCATTTGCAATCGGCTCTTTAAAAACATCATCTCTAAAAGCACAATAAATCATTTTCACAGTACATTCCTTAAAATCATACAGTTTTTCCCCCTAATTTCACATGAATACATTTCTCTTTTGGCTCTCCTTCCATACTTTCTATTCTTTTTATCCACTCTTTAGGTATTGCATTTTTTAATGATTTCATATTTATTTTTTATTTCTTGTTCACTGTAATCCTCTTTTGCCTCCTCCATTGCATCTACAATAAATTGTGTCGGTAAAAACCCTTCTTTAAATTCGTACAAAACATCTCTCACTCTTGTTATCCCCACTTCCATCCATTTCTTTAAAAAAATTCCTTTGTCTTGTTTTAAAATGTTTTGGTTTAAAAACAGAGGTTGATTTAAAATGTTTTCTCTCCCACGTGGATCATACTCAAGTCTATCTAAAAATTTTCCCCAGGCACTAAACATTTCCCTATAAAACTCTGGTAAGCACTCTGTCATCCAATTCTTTGTTTTCATCCATAAAATCCCATCCCCCATGTTAAAATCCCCACATTTGTTTAAAAAATATTCCATTGTCTTTTTCCATGCGGTTTTGTGACCATCATCTAGATATTTTTTTACTATTTTAATTCTTAAGCTATTTTTTCTCTGTTCAACATCAATTAATCCCATCCCTCCTTTCCCTACATCTCCTATTAATGTACTATATGCAATTCTTGACGGTTTACTATTCCATAAAAAATCTAAAAAACATTTTTTCAACCTTTTCTCCACCCACATTGGCATAGCAGTCACATATAAAACATACCACAACTTTGACACCATTAAAACATTTAAAATTAAAACCTTCCCTTTTAAACTTAAAGTCCTCAATTTCCAAAAATTTAACCTTCTTTCAATTCCTCCTACTATTTCTTCCCACATTTTTTCTTTAACATTCCTTTCGTCTTTCCCCATTAGAACACCTAAAATCCTTATTTCTTTTGTTTCTTTAAAATGAAAATAATCCGTTAAAACATTTACTCCTCCAAATCTCACATATGTTGTTTTTTCTTCATTTAACTTGCCTCCTGATCCCCTACAAAACATCTGTACTACTTCCTTTACTTTATTAACACTCTCTATATCTTTAACTATTATTGTTGTATCATCTGCATATTGAAATATTTTTTCATTTTCCCCACTTCCTTCGATGTTTATCCCTCTTATGTCTTTATCTATTTTAATAGCTAATCCCAATGGTTCTGCAACTAAAGAATATAAAAGCGCTGATAATGGGCATCCTTGTCTTATTGACCTAGTAATTTTAAAAACATTCTGTTAAAAAAACCGTTACAATGTATTCTTGTTATCGCTCCCCTATATAAAATTGTAATCCACTTGACAAAATTTTCCCCAAACCCGTACCTTCTTAAAATTCCAAATAAATATTCATGCTCCACTCTATCAAAGGCCTTTTCGAAATCCAAACTGATGACATATCCTTTCTTATTTTTTTCTTTCATATATCTTATTCTATCAATTATACTTAGAGTTGTGTCCGCTATATCTTTCCCTTTAACTCCATACACTTGATTTGTTTCAATTATGGTTGGCATTACCTCTTTCAATCTATTGGCTAAAACTTTTGTTAAAATTTTCAGATCTGTATTCAGCATTGTAATTGGTCTATAATTTTTTAAGTCTACTTTATCTCCTTTTCTTTTATATATCAACTTTATTAATCCCATCCCCATTCTCTGATTCATTTCCTCTTTCTTAAAAATGTCTTCATATACTTCTTTTAAAATACTAGTTAAAAAAATCTTTAAAAACTATATAAAATTCACTCCCCAAACCATCTATACCTGGACTTTTATTTTTGTTTAATTCACTTATTGCTCTTTTTATCTCTTCTTCTCTTATCTCTTCATCACACTCTTTTTTGTCTACTTCTCCTACTGTTGGTTTTTATTTGATTTAGTAACTCCAATTTCTCTTCTTCCCTCACCCCCTCAGTACTAAACAGGTTTTCATAATATGCTTTTACTTCTTTTAATATTTCCTCATTTGTTTCCACCACTACACCATTTTTTCTCCTCCTTATTTCTTTAATCATTCCAGCTTTCCCTCTTATTTTTTCTAGATCAAAGAAAAACTTTGTACATTTTTCACCCTCCACAGTATATTTAGCTTTACTCCTTAGTCTTGCACCTTCATATTTTTTCTCTTCCATTTCTTTCAATATTCCCTCCAATTCTTTTATTTTTTGTATATCTTTCCCATTCTCATTTAATTCCTTTTCCAATTTTTCTCATAATTTCTCTCTCCTTCTTCCTCTTACACATCTGTATTAATTTGCAATACTTTATTGTGAATTTTTTGACTAAATATTTAACATTTTCCCACCATATCCTTTTATCTTCACTGTACATTTCATTCTCCTTTTCTTTTTCAATAATTTCTTTAATACTTAACACATACTCCTCATTCTTCAAAACATCTACATTTAAAACCCATACACCCGGCCCTCTTTTCACTGAACTCCAGTCTACTTGTATAAAAAGTGGTTTATGGTCACTCAAGCTTGATTCCTCATATTTAATGTTACCGATAAAACCTTCAATGTTCCTTGTACATAAAATAAAATCAATCCTTGTTTTACACATAAAATTCCCTACTAATTGCCTCCTTGAATATTCTTTCTTTTTTTCATTTCTTTCTCTCCATACATCAATCATATTATTTTCTTCCATTAATAATTTCAGTTCTTTTCTTCCTTTATCATTTTTAAAAACCATTCCCTCACCAATTTCTAATTTACTGAAAACTGTATTAAAATCACCCATCATAATAACTTCTTTATGCTTTTTTAAAAAATCTCTTAATACATTAAAATATTCCTTCTTTTCATTCTCTACAGTCGGTGCATGAATATTAACTACAATAACTTTTTTCTCCTCATACTCCATTTCAACCACAATACATTTTGATACCCATCTATGTCATTATATATGTTTTACATGATACCCCACAGTTTTCTTTTATTAAAATCGCAACTCCTCTTCCCAGCCTCCCATCACCATTGTTATAAAAAATCTCTCCACTCCACCTTTTCCTTATTTCAGTCATGTACTCTTCCCTCCAGTTAGTTTCTTGTAATAAAATCACATCCTCTCCTTTACACATTTCTTTCACTTTTTCAAATTTTCCTACGTTCGTAAGCCCTCTAGCATTAAAAGTAACAATTCTTAAAAGCATAAAACATATAAAAACATGCATAAATCCCATAACCTCAGTCCATCTCCTCCAAACCCTTTAGCAGCTCATACTTATTTACACACTCAATACTATCCTCTTTAAGCACTCTTTTTCTTGCAGCATCTAAATTGGGCATTACCTTTACAGATCTTCTTCTTTTCGATGATTTCCCCTGCTTCTCCTCATTTTCTTTATCTTGTTCACACTCTTTTGTAGCATCATTAATTTCTACCACGTCCATCTCCTTTTGCACACTTTCCGTCACATCCATTGGTGTACATAAAATTCCCTCCTGTTGTGCATCACTCAGTACTTTATTCCTTTTATCATCCAGTTCCACATTATCCAAAGCATTTTGCAAGCTGTCCGTCAAATCCATCTGTGTCCAAATTCCCATATCCTGTTGTTCTTGTATGATTGGTTTGGTATACTCTTTCTGTTGTTCCATATCCTTATTTAATTCCAGTCCTTCACCTCGTACTCCTTCTCCAACGTCTCGCTGCTCGTTGTCTCTTTCATGCACCTGCCCGCCCACCTGCTGCTGCTCCTCCTCCTCACCCTGCATCCAACACTCACACTTATTTAAAACCAAATTGCACTCCGGGCATGTCACAGCATTGCAGTTTCTCGCGAAGTGGCCTCTTTCCTCGCATTTATGGCACTTAAACTCCGGGCAGTCCTTCACCACATGATCTGGGCTCATGCACAGCCGACAAGTCTTCACCTGATGGCTGTGCATCACCCGAAAGTATTGTGGACCCTCTGCCGTTTCCATTTTTGTGCTGTACGGTAGGGAGGCCACCTCCTTCGGAAACCGCACCTTTACATATCGTGTCCCATCCTCTATGCTGGTGCCCGGATAAACACGCCGCTTTATTTTAGAAATTGGGGAAACCCCCCAAACCTCCAGTTTATTTAAAATCTCTTCATCAGCAAGATAGACGGGCAGATGCATGAAAGAGACAACATAATCTCTGTTTTGCAGTTTCTTTATCTCACAGTTCACTCCTTTAATTAACAATCCCTCAGTCAGTTCATCACATGTTTCTTCTTTTTCCATTGTCAGTTCATATTCCTTTCCTTGTCTTGGCCTCAGTGCTAAGATTTTACCATATCCACATTTGTCCGTCACCGCTTTAATAATATCCACAGCTCTCACCTCACTTACATTCTCCACATTCACAATCACAGTTGCCTCCTTTAAATATTTCCTTTCACCAAAAGTATGTCTTGCATCTTGATTTTTACCGTGTACTGCTCGTTGTCGATACTCCAGTCCAGTGTCGTTTGCCATGCGTCTCTCTCCAGCCAGTCCAGTGTCGTTTGCCTTACGTGTCTCTCCAGCCAGTCCAGGGTGGTTTGTCATGCGTCTCTCTCCAGCCAGTCCAGTGTCGTTTGCCGTGCGTGTTCCTCCAGCCAGACCAGTGTCGTTTGCCGTGCATGTTCCTCCTGCCAGTCCAGTGTCATTTGCCATGCGTGTCTCTCCAGCCAGTCCAGTGTCGTTTGCCGTACATGTTCCTCCTGCCAGTCCAGTGTCGTTTGCCATGCGTGT